>NW_019154104.1:15022369-15208768 GCF_002288905.1 Enhydra lutris kenyoni | reverse complement strand
ATGATGTGTGTGTGTGTGTGTGTGTGTGTGTGTGTGTGTGTGTGTGTGTGTGTGTTTATATTTTAACCATCAAGAACTGTTCCCTCCGCCTCACCCCAAATGTTATGGGCTTTATTAACCAAGGTGAATAAGAAAGAGGAAACCAAAGCTAGCTCCCCTCCCCCAGGTTTAGGAGGGCTGCCCTTTGGGTTTTTGCCTCCAGCTCTCATCGTGCAGAGTGCGGGGGAACAGGGAGGCGGGGTGGAGGCCATATCCTCCAGAATGTCACTGTTCTCCGGCAGAGCCCTAGGTCAGCTTCCTCCTGGAGGCACAGATGGCCTGGACGGGAGCGCCAGCCCTCTTCCTGTCACTCCCGCTCTCCCCCGCAGGTTCAGCCTGGATGTAAAAGCCGCGCTCTCTCGGGTGCCCAGCTCCCTGGAGATTCGGAGGCTTCACCCACCCGGGGCAGCGCCCCCGAGGCCAGTCAAGGGCGGGCCAGCCGCTCGTCTTCCGCCAGCAGAAGCAGCCCTCGCCCCTTCTGAAGTTCTTTGACCAGGACAGCTGGCGAGGGGACTAACCCCTGGGACCTGAATTTCCGAGAGCGTCCTGTGCACTGGGTGGTGGTGGGCGCGGTGTGGGGGGCGGCGGCTACCTTCTCGAAGGGCCTCCAGCCACCGAACCCCTCACCCTCTGGGGTCCCCAGGCCGCGTCTTCTGCTCACTGTCAAGATACAGGGCGCGGGTTCCCGCCTCTCCCCCTGCGGGTGGGGGCCTGGGAGAGTGGCCGGGCGGTGCTGACCGCCAGGCCCGGGGGAGCGTGCGGGCGGCACCACCGTGTGCAGCCGCTCCAGCGCTTTTGCTGACTCAAGGGGTTTATTTTTATTTCTATCTGGGGCTACTTCAGCCTTAGCCATCGCCTGCGTTTTTTCTTCCCAAACTGTAAAAGGTGCCTTAATCATCCGAATGTGGCTTAATGCGCCCGAGAGAAGGGAAAGGGTGCTTTAAAAAGAGAGAGAGAAAAGGCTCAGCGTCCGTCTGTAGGTCTGTCGGTCTCACTCATCCCCGCGCACACACACGCTCACTCTTCTGGGAGGGAGCAGAGCGCGGGGAGGGCAGCGGGGTGCGCGGGAGGCTCGCGCGGGTGTAGACGAGCGAGCGTGTACTTGAATGGGGAGGGCCGGGATTCCGGGTCGCTCGGGCCCCTCCTCCCTCCGGAGCCAGCCAGTCCCTCGGCAGAGCGCTCGGGCTGCACTGATTTGCTCTCGGGAGTGCGCTATTTGCATACGACTTGCCCATTTGTGAATTTGGCTCCCCAACTCCTCGCTTCACTTCACCTGTGCCTCCCAGTTCCGCGCACTTTGCCGGCGCCCGCCTGCCTCTCCGCCACTTCAGCCGCCTGCCGGGCACCTCCTCTAGCGTTCTCCCTGCTCGCCCACCCACCTCTCTCCGCCCAGGACCACGTTGGTTTGGGTGGCTGCTCCGCGCTGGCTTCCCCCTCCTTGCCTCTTTCCCTCCGGTCCTTCTTGTTCTCTTCCTCCGGTTGCTGCTGCTGCTGCTGCTGCTTTTCATCCAGTTGGGAAACCCAGGACGCAGGCGGTTGCTCCGTGGCGCTCTTCCAGAACGCGCAGGGTTAACAGCCTCCGCGCCCTTCCACCGAGATTTCGGGAACACGCGAAGAACTCTCCCACCTGCAGCCCCCTTTTGCCTGGCAGTTCTGCAGTGCATCGCATGGAAGTGGAAAAAGAGAAAAAAAAATGTTCAAACTGCCTGGATGTTGGGATAAACTAACCTGAACCTTCTTGGGTCTCCTGCTGCCTCCCCCCTCTTCCTTCGTTTCCACCTTTCCTCTGTGTGGCTTCCCGGAGTGTGCAGTTGAGTCGCCTGGAGATCAGGAGGAAGCCGCGGCGGGCCTCCCCTGACATGTGTGGCATTCCGGGGCTCCCTAGGAGGGTTGCTATACCTGGGTGGACTTTGGCTTTCTAAATTTCAGCCCCGGGAAAGAGGAGCTTTTGCCGCCTTCTTCCTTTTTTTTTTTTTTTTTTTTTTAACTGATTCATCATTTGTCTTGAAAGCGCTTATTCCCTCCCTCTTTCCAAAATCCGGGCAAGTATTCCTGCTGCTATGATGGGCCCTTGGGCATCATGAACTTCATTATTCCTCTCTGGCTGGAATTCAAACTGCCCATCTGTAGTGGTCCAGTGCGTTGACCATGCACCTGAGAATCCACGCGAGACGGAGCCCTCCTCGCCGGCCGGCCTGGACGCTTGGGATCTGGTCCCTCTTCTGGGGATGTATCGTCAGCTCTGTGTGGAGTTCCTCTAATGTAGCTTCTTCCTCCTCCTCCTCTTCCTCGCCGGGGTCTCACTCTCAGCACGAGCACCATTTCCATGGCAGCAAGCATCACTCAGTGCCTATTTCTATCTATCGTTCCCCTGTCTCCCTTCGAGGAGGGCACGGTGGGTCTCTCTGCTCTTTATCCTTTTAATGGGGCATAGCGATTCCTTAACCCACTCGCCTTTCAGGTAATGTCAAGGGTGGGAAGATAATAAAAAAATTGAATTTAAAATGATAAAAAGCATCCGTCGCATGTGCATGAGAGAAGAAAATATTCATTTCCCCCTTAAAGTCTAGTATTTTCTGCCCCAGCCCCTCAGTTTCTCTAAGGGTTTCTCCTGTCCTTAGCTTTCTCATTCATAGCTTCACAAACACATTTTCCCTTTTGCAACCTTCTGCCTCCTTCCCTCTCCCCACCCCTGTGATGCTTAGCAATTTACCAGATAAGTGCCAGGTTTTGCACTTTAAGAATATCCATTCACCTTGCTTTCACCCTTTTTTCAGATCTTGTTTTGGAGCTAGTCATGGGAGAGTAGATAGCAGGGATCCTTAGGTCTTCAGCCTGAAGTTGATGGAACTACTGGGAAGTGGCCTGTGTGGTTAAGGTCAGGGAGGAGAGTAGCTGAGTGTAAGAAGGCAGAAAATGCAATTAATAAAGGGTAGTATTGTTCATTTGGGCAGCTTTATGATTGTCCGCATGTCTGAGGGAAAGACCGGCTATCTCAGAAACTGCACATGTAAGATTGCTAACTACTACACAGGAAGTGATAGAAGAGATAGGACAGAGTCCATTTAGAATTTACCCAAGTGTAAATTACAGTAACTTTGATCCTACCATTTATACCAATGTTATTTCAATTAAAGGTTTCACTGAGAGGCTGGTTCACACAAAACAGGTATGGTGTGTTTTGCTCCGAACAATCCTCCTTGCATAGCTATTGAAAGAAGAGATCTACGGCTCTTAAAAATCATTTCAGTTCCAAGCAGGCTGCCTTTGAAAGGACGATGTTTGCCACCAAGGTGGGAGTCTGCTGTAGTAAACTGTTCCAAAGAAGGGATCTTCAATATTTGTTTACTATGCACTCTACTCTGGTGGCAAGGAGAGTAGGAATCACAGAACCTAATGGCAGGAGCAGCCCTCCAGGGAGCAGCACGAGTGAACCACACTAAAGGTCCCCTGCCCTACCTTGTAGTTTGAAGACCTATAGCATCCAGACCCCATTTAGAATGTCAGTTCTTCCCACTGCCTCCTAGCCGTGGGCTTCTGCTATGTACCATCCATAGTGTTAAGTGGAGGCACATTGAGAAAATGCCAGCACGTACTCTGGCTCTTTCTGGCTCTCTCTTTAAATTTTATTTGATGGAGTTGTCAAGTAGCTCAGAGCTTGTAAGGTTGGTGGAGGGGGTGGTGGGAAGGAGTGAATGCTTGATCTTGATCTGGGGGCTATTTTCTCTGTGACTCCCACTGGGTCTGGTGTAGGCTTTCTTAAAAAAAAATAAATAAATAAAATAAGGAGAGGAAAGAATGACAACCACCCAAAAAGCAAAAGAAATTTCATTGAAATGGAAACTGTTAGCGTCTAAGGGAGAGAGGGACTGGTGTGGGGGTAGGATTGTAAAGAGTGGGAAAGAAAAAGAGGGGAGTGGGAGATGGAGGAAGCCAGACAGACGATTACTAATAGCCATAATTAAACATGGAAGGGCTCAGCGATAATTAGCTAAATTTCGCTAATTAGTGTAAATGATCAGCAGGGAGATGGATATTATGCATTAGTTAGAGGTTATAGGCTGGCAGAGTCTCGATGTTTTCTGTTTAGGATGTAAACAGTTAAAAGAAGCTACTAGTTAAGTGATGGTATTTGCAGAGCCCTACATCCCAGGGGTTCCTAAGTCTGTCAATCTCTCTCTCTCTGCTCTCTGTCTCTGTCTCTCTCTCTTTCAGCTGAAAGGGCTACAGGGGTTGAGCCTTGCAGAGATTAAACACAGCTCTTTTCTGTTGACTTCACTTTTTCAAGGATCAGTTGTTCAGTAACTTCTGAATCTTTTTGACTCGTTGCCAGTCTGGTTTCTCATTAGCCTGCATCTGATAAGATTCAGTGTGATGGAAGAGGAGAACGAAGTAAGTAAATGACTAGAGATCCCAGGAAAAGCCCTCACCCACCACAGCTGTGGCGTGCAGTGAACCCCAGGGTCTGGCATAGCTAAGATAAGAAAACTCAAGAATTCACCTCTTGAGTATCCTCTTTCAGTCCTGAAGTCTCATCTCATTGATTTGGGGCTTGGAGAGTGAATGCATCTATATTAAGTAGGCTCCTTGCATACTTAATTAATGTTTTTGAGCTTGAAAACAAGAGACACTGCAATCAACGAGATGCCCCAACCCCTGACTCCAGTCCCACATCCAAGTTGTGACCTTTTGTGTCCTGAAAAGACCAGAAGACCCCTTGGAGCTTTGCTAATGCATCTCTCATTCTTACTTGGAGTACACTTGCTTTCTCCTAGTCCAAGACAAAGGCTTCACTAACAGCAATTGTTTTAAAAAAAATCTTTTGGATGGAGGCAGTAGGAGGCACAGCACCATGAGACTAATGTTATTACTAATAGTTTTCTGCCAACCTTATTCCCGAGTTAAAAGCAGCAATCTCTATTGTCTGGAAAGGAGTAAATGCCCTTCATTCTGCTATAAAATGAAAACTAGAGCCTTGGTCCAAGAACTTTCTTTGAACTTGGAGATGTTTGTTTGTTTGTTTTATGCTGGTTCCCCTTGCTCATTTCCTGAAAAGCCAGAAGTTCTCCAGTTGTCCTTTTAATCAGTTGTTTTCACCCCTCCCTCCAGACCACCCTGCCCAGGGCGGCCTAGAGAAGGCCGTGCTCCTTTGTGAGTGCAGGAGACTAAGACCACAGGTACCTGAGGCACCCAAAATACTCTCCCCTTAGGACTGTGTCTCAGGACAGAATGAACTCTCTCTTCTTAAGTAGGATCTAGTAGGTTTCCCCCCTCGGTTGGTCCCTTCTCTCACTCAGGCTCCTTGCTTTCTGCCATGCTCTGACCTACTCAGTAGTCAGCTAACATTTATTGAGCATTTATTGAGGCTGTGCGCTCCTTGCTGAGGATAGAAATCTACATAAGACATTGCGGTGTTCAGCCAAGAATAGTTTCAGAAGTATTTTGATCATCTATGAAAGATAAGTGCTTCTCTAATGTAAAAATATTGGGAGGAGGGTGTGAGGATCCAACTACCAAAGCAAATTAATTAATATACCATTTAAATAGTCTTTATATAAAGTACAAAATTACATTCTTCTGTTGTTCAGAATATCCCTGTCAGTATTTTTCATCCTCAACTTTATTTCCAGGCTTAAATAACGTGCTTGTCAATGCTTTTAGGTAGTTTAGTGGTACAGGAAATATAAATATGAAAATACATTTGTTTACCAACCTTCAGTTTCATAAAGGAGGTTTGTATATTTTTTCTCCTCTCCCACCTTTAAGAACTCCAGTGAGCATCTACCTAAAAAAAACGCTTTCATACTTAATAGTTTAGAAAACTGACTTTTCTGAGAATCTAGACCTAGTATGTGCCTTGCATTTTATCCTACATAAAATAGCCAGCCTTCCTGACTTGCAGGAATGCAGGGGA
The DNA here is from genome assembly GCF_002288905.1 of Enhydra lutris kenyoni. Taxonomy (NCBI): domain Eukaryota; kingdom Metazoa; phylum Chordata; class Mammalia; order Carnivora; family Mustelidae; genus Enhydra; species Enhydra lutris. The sequence continues at coordinate 15,202,815 of NW_019154104.1, read as the reverse complement.
ACTCCTTGGGGACGTAAAACTCAATCTTAAAAGGGAACACACCAGAGTGTATTTAGAGGAAATTGTCCTGCTCAGAAACCAGGGGTGTGTGTGTTTGTGTGTGTGTGTGTGTGTGTGTGTGTGTGTGTGTGTGTGTGTGTAGGGAGGCAGAATGAGCCCTCTTTGAATCATCTCAGCAGAAGTGGTGGTCATGGTCCCGCTAGTGACGCATGTGCGGGGAGTCCTTCTTCTAAGAAACTGTGTTCGTCATTCATTGTCACAAAGACCTACCACTTAAGTTTTTCTAGCCATGAGGCTTGTTTTACTCTGATCTGTTGAGCACTTTCTTCTGCTCAGCCAGCTGCTTCCTAACCACATTCTCTCTCCCTTCCTTCTTGGGATTCAGTTTGCTGAATAATTCATAATGTTGGTTGACAGATAAAATTATAAGATTTATATGTCTTTGGCCTTGGTGATGAATTAATTAAATTGGTTTCTCCTTCTTTCTCTCCTTTAATGCATTGTTTTTCTTCTCTCAGATTTGTTGGCAAAGTGGTAGGTCTGGAGATTCACTTGTTCTTGAAAGATTACCAAAGGAAAATTATAGTATCCTACTGTAAATTTTTTCAGTACTTTCAGTGTGTATCACTGTGGCAGGGAGAGGGGTGCAGGGGCGGGGGGGCTGGCGTGAGGGTTGTCATATCATAGAGACAGGAGATGAGATTACTGAAACAATTGCTTTCAGGAAAAAATAAACAAACAAACAAAAATCTTCACCAGACTGGGTGATGGCTGGAATTCCATAGTAAGAACTTTTTTGTTTTATCATCTGATTTTGAATCTAGGAGCAGTGACATACTCCGTTTTACATTTTAGGGAATGAATTTTGTGGATCTCAGAAGGCTTGCTTCACTAGGATCCTGGGTGATCTGAGAGGGAGGCAGGTCTCTGAAGATAAACCTTGAACTTACCCATACTTTCCTCCATCTATTAGTTTGTTAGAACTGCCATTAAAAAAAAAAAAAATTTTTTTTTTTTTTCACAGACTGGGTGACTTAAACAACAGCAATTCATTTTTGCACTGCTCTGGAGGCTAGAAGTCCAAGGTCATGTTGTTGGCAGATCTGGTTTCTTCTTAGCTAGTAGGTGGCCACCTTCTCATTGTGTCATCACATGGTCTTTGCTCTGTGTTCATGCGTCCCTGATGTTTCCTTGTGTGTCCAAATATCCGCTTCTGTGAGGACACTGGCCAGACTGGATTAAGGTTCACCCAGATGTCTCATTTTAACTCAATCACCCTTTTAAAGGTACTATCTCTAAATGCGGTCACATGAAAGTATTTCAGTTTAAGGCTTCAACATACAAGTTTTGGGAGGACACAATTCAGCCCATTAACACTCCTCATCCTCCCCTAGGACACAGTCACTGGGAAAGACATAAAAACGTACTATTCAGTGAATGTCCGCTAAACTCAGACTTTCCCAGTGGAAATATAAAACCTTCAATGACAGTGGTAATAATTTATAAAACTGATGAGATAGTGCCTCAAGAGGAAAAATCTGTTTATTGGGAGAAAACAATACCAGTAGGTTTAGTTCAACCTTGTGTTTGCCTTCTTATCAGTTCATCTTGTATGACCCAGTCTATACCTAGTTCTGTTTGTAGACTAGTTCCATTGGACTCTAGCCATGTGCTCTGCAGACACACTGCACCGTCTACACTCCAAGACTCTCTCTCCTTAGACCTGCTGCCGTTCCAGGCCAGATCTCCCTGCCCACCCAGTAACTTCCTTCCTTTGTAAACCACAGTTTCCCATTTTTTCCTTTCCTGAGACACACATCACCAATTCCCTTCACATCTCACCCTTCAGGGGAAAAAAATTAAAGGGTGAAATCAGTATAAACTCCCACTTTTTTTTAGCAGCTGAAAAATATGTCCTTTTAACAAAGTATCAATTTCATTATTTTTCGGTAGGATTTTTATTTTGTTGAAAGTTCATCTTCAAGTATAAACAGGAAGTAGTCTGTCTACATCACGACATGTCGTGAGGCTTGGGGAGAGAGTGTATGAGGATCATCAAGCAACTTGACTGCTGTAAATCCCAAACGATGTATCCCAAGCAATCCCAAGCTCTTTGTGGAATGAATTTCTTGAGTGTTGTTTTCTTTCAATTTTGTTTTTGTTTCTGTATTCAGATATTTTTGAAAAGTGACTTTTGAGAGAATACATGCTCATGAGGCTGTCAGGTGAATGATGGTGGAAATGGTCAGTGCGGTGGTGGTGGCTATGGGAACAATGAACTGAAAGGTTTAGAATTAGAAGAACTAGTTCTCGGTCTTTTTCTTGTCACTTCGGAACTTTGTGATCTTGGATAAGTCATGAGGCTTGACGTTGACCCAGTTTCTTCATCTCTAAACTGAGAATAGCAATAATAATACCACCCAGTTGTCACAGAATTATGAAGAAATTAAACAAGTTGTGCTTGCTACGTTGCGAGGTACTGTGTAGAGATTAAATATTCTCTGAGAACTATTTTAATGATAACTCTCTTTTGGTTCCTGGTACAAAATCGAGCTTCAGTGTTGAATGGCTACTGGTTGGTAGTTTGAGGTTAAGGGGCATGCATCTACCGCTTCTCCTCATGTTCTTATCTACAGCAACACTTTTTGCCTCCAAGGGGAGACCGGTTTGATATGCATTTCCTTGTTTATGGCACTAAAAGAATATAGCATGTGTGGTCAGCTTGTGCTTTTTGATAACATGTTAAAAAAACCAGGCCAGGCAAAATGTAGCCTAAGATGACAAGTAGCAAACTGTTTAGAAGCTGAGAAATCTAGTGAAATAAAAGGGGAGAGGCCCCTAAGATATATTCTGAGATCATTTTGGAAATACATAATTGGATCATGCTTCTGGAAGACGTCTGCTCAATTTAAACATTCCTATACGATGCTTAGCACCCATTGGAAACTTGAATCTGTAATCTGGTTTATACTAAGAAAAAGACAGGTCTTTTTAGGACTACTATTTTTAGATCTGGAAATAGAGGATTTCTTTAGATGTCCCTTCTGGTGCTTCTACTCACCAGGACTCAAAGTTATAGAGGAGGTGGGAGCTGGGGAGGTGCTGGAATGCTTAGAGGTGACTTAGTGGGGCCCGATTTTAAACCAGAATTCTTCTTGAGAGAACCTTATGCTGGACCATAGATGTCACGCCTAAATTTTCTCCCTGACAAACTCTGTGACTTTGGATATGACATTTTGTTTTTAAGTCACATTAGGCTTTATGAACCTATCCTCTTTCTTCTTTTTTTTTTTAAGATTTTAATTATTTATTTGACAGACAGAGATCACAAGTAGGCAGAGACACAGGCAGAGAGAGAGGGGGAAGCAGGCTCCCTGCTGAGCAGAGAGCCAGATGCCGCTAGATCCCAGGACCCTGAGATCATGACCTTAGCCCAAGGCAGAGGCTTTAACCCACTGAGCCACCCAGGCGCCCTCTCTTTCTTTTACCTAGAGTTTTCTGAATGTCATGGAGTGCGTATGTACCTTTACCCTGCCATTGCAGAAAAATTGGCTTTTTCTTTCCTTCCTCATTTGTACAATGAGTGGGTCCAGTGAGATGATCTCTTCAAATGGTTCTCGACATAAAGACTGCATGATTCCCCAATCCGTATGCCTTTAAACATGCCACTGTGTATCTTACACGGGCATTTTATAGGTTTGTTTTCTTGATGCCAAACCCATGCCAAAACCGCAACCAGGTTTTCTCTTTTCCCCTCTGACAGAAGCAGCATCACGTGCAAGAATGGCACACTGTGATTTTAGAAAGCCCGCTGTCCAACTTCACCACAGCATCATGTCGAGACAGGAAGAAGCGCAGCCTTCATTTAAATGCATCTCATCAGCCCTAGAAAGGAATTCTGTCTTATGTTAAAAATGCTCTGCTGTGTTTAGCTGTATCAGAGCAGAGGACAGCATGCCAGTGGAGTTTGTAAAGAGCAAGTGTTTTATGTCTACTTCTGTCAGAGTTTTGAGAGACTTGCTGGGACCATAGATCTTCACACACCTCCTGGGTGCCATACACTCCTCCAGTAGTTTACATATATGATTCCATTGAATCCCCACAAACCTCTATATTCATAAGGTTACCACCATCTCATACATGAAAGCAATGAGACTTAGAAAGTTTATGCATCTCGACCGAAGTACTATGGTGGTAGAGCTGTGATTCAAACTCAGTTCTCTGCACAAATTTCTGGGCCTTTCTGCTATACCACGCAGTTGCTTAGCTCAAGAGATAGGAAGCAAACACAGCAAACTCCTTTGTCGGGAATAAGGCGTACAGGTTAATGAGAAATTTTGATTAATGTAGTTGGCACACCTTTGCAAAACATCTACAAGTGTCCAGTTCATAATAAGTATTTAAATGTTTATCAGTCTGCCTGAACCCATTCTGACCCAAGGAGATACTCATTAGAAGGAGCAGACAAATGAAACATCTACACTGATACATGTTTTTTGAGTGAATGAGTAAATGACTGAGTGAGGTGCCACATGATTGGTTCTTGTTTATTAGGAGAGGAGGGATAGTCATTGATAGAAGAGGTGAAGGGCAAGGGAAGTCATGTATTTCTCAGAAGCACACCAACAGGTTTATAGAGTTTAGGGATTGTCTGACCCTGTTATATTCCAGATGACCAACGTTTGGAGTTGGCTGTAGGCATCCAGTCAATATCAGAGTTGGTGGGGATTAGGCAGTATGACTCCAACTCCACCATCCTCTTTTTACTCCTTTGCGGGAGGACTGACTTCTTGCTCCTTCAAGACCCTTTCTCAGATCGCAACATTGTGTCCCATCTCTCTTTCTACAGATTGATCTTTCTTTTAACCAGATTAAGTCCTGTAGGATTAGATTCTGCCAGGAAAGAACTTCTCTGGGCTTCTGTAAAAAATTAACATTCCATGTACATTTTTCTAATAGGTTCCTGGCTTTGTGCTAAGAGGTGGGCTTTCTTGGGGTGTTTGGAAGGCTTCCTCTGTATGGGAGACCCCAGTGTGGGAAAAGGACTCAGATTCAGGTTCCTGTGTAGGGAGACATTGCCTGTTCCAATTGGGTTTCACTCCCTAGAAAGCAGAGGAAGATGGCCTATGTACCCACCTCTCTTTTCCCATCTGGAAGCCACAGCTGAGTTATTACTCAAAGACATGTCCTCTGACCCAGTCCCCACCTCTTGCTTACCAGCTATGGAGTGGCTATGTGAACAGAAAACTCCTAGCAACCATCAAGCCATATTTTCTGAGCTACTGCTATCACCCTCCCCTTTTTATTGTTTTGAAATATTTCTGTCACCCCCCCCACATTAGAATATAACTGTGTATACTCTTGAGTGACTTTCCCCCAAACTATGAATTTCAACTCTTTCTGAGACAGTCTTTCAGAGTTTGAATATAATTACACGCTTTGGGGGCAAATTGTGGTTTTTGCTACATAAGAAACTAATGGAAATGATCCGCCTGTTCCTGTAGTTTACAGATTATATGCTTCTGAACTGTAGGTTGTAATATCACAGGCATGTATTAAGCTAAATGCTTTGTCTTATTTCATCTTTACCAACCATCCTTCGGTGTAGGTGCTATTATTATCAGGGAAAGAAATAGAGACTCGGAGTTAGGCAATTCATTTCAAGTTCTTCCACCTACTAAGCCGTCCACCCCTTGCATCTATTGAACTTGTATTGAACAAACATAAACCTATTTCCTGGTATTGAGAGCAACTGATTAGAACACTTCCCTATATTCACCAGTCCTATTATATTATGGGAGATTGTCTGTGCTTTCTGAAACAGCCTTGGGAAACTCACACATGTTTCAGAGTCAGCTGGCAAGGAATGGTTGCATAGTCAATGAAGAGTGAGGGACCCAAGGACCCCTCCACTGATGAGGAAGCCTGCTGGTGACTCACCTGCCTCATTTTTGATTCACTGTAAGAAATTCATTTATTAGGAAATTTAGTCTCCAACAGTTGCTGTGAGCTTTCTCCCCAAATTACAATGTTAGGCAAACCACCAAAACTTCCTGGTTTTAGTTCTCTTACCTGCAAAATGAGAGAGTTGCAATCAATGATCTGGAAGTGGCCTATCAGCTTAGTTATTGCAAGTTTGGTATTCATCTTTCTATCAGCACTGACAGGCAAAATTCTAATGATTTCTAAAACACCTTTTCACCCGTCTTTGGTCACCTTTGGATCTACTTTTATTTTTGATCCTTTGTACCTATGGCAGAAGTTCACTAATTACCAGGGTAAAGCTAATGAAACAAAGATTCCAAGAGCAGCAGTGGTTTTCAGTTTGGGTATTGTGTGTGTATATGTACATGTGGGTGAATATGTGAGCCAGAAAAAAAAAAAATAAAGTAACATAAAGACCTTGATAACAGCCTAATTAGCTCCTGACCTAGAATGTAAAGTCAGACAGGAGTTAAACCTGCTGTGCATTAGAGATGTAGGGATGGTTGGTACCCGCTTCTTACTGCTCTGATGTCATTTACCAGTGCATTGGGTCACCAGAGCGCATGTTAAAATGTCAATTATCGTTGAAGAGGGGGACATCTTTAATGTGGGAAAGGAGTATAAACCCGGAACCTTGGGCCTCTATGGCAGATCCCTCTCTTTCAGATGATATTTTTAGGGATTTCCATGTCAGGGGGCCATTTTGTACACATGGCCTGCAACCCCCATCATCTGTCAGTTATTAAGGAACTATTAGACCAGCTAGTATGTAAGAACACTCTTTTAGAGCATGCTGAGATAGTGAGGTTTTTTTCATTTTCCTGCACAAGGTAACTTAATAAAAGTAACTTTGAAGTAGACCTACCACCTGAACACTGAGTTTCTCAGGCCTTGGGGTGATGCCCCTAAAAGAATATTCTGATGGAGGGGAGGACCCTCATGGGACCCAAAAGCTGCTTTGAATTTGAGGAATTTTCAGCTATTTGACCTAGAAGACATTTTCAGAGACATTTTCCAATCAAATTACTTTTCATGTAAAGAATCTAACAGCCTGGGAGTTTGTGAATTGTTCTCAAATCACACTTTTCAAGTTAGGGGCAAGTTGGGGCTACAATACCCATTTTCAGATTCGACTTAGTCCTCTTTCTGCTGTACACGATGTTAGTACTCAAGCTTTCCAGGCCACCTATTTTGCTTCGAACAAGGAGACAATGCTAGTCTCTGGTACAAGTGGTATAATAAATCAACAGAGGTAGCAGAGAGCACGAGAGCCAAGTTATTTTAAACCCTCACACCATTTGCCTTAATCACCATCACAGAATGGGGTTCCCACTCCATCCCAGGCATGCCAGGCCCTCACATGGTCCCCGCTTTCTCTCTGCCCTAGCAGCCTCGAAGGGAAATTCAGTGTGCTGCAGCTCAATCAAACCATTTGATGAGAGCTTTCGAGCCTAATTACATGGAAGGTTTCATCCAGTGAAAGGAAAGAGGAAAGAGAAAGGGAGAAATTAAATTGAAGTGTAAATCAGTCAAGGGCTTAGATCCCATGCTTTCTTTCTTTTTAATCAAGAGTAAAATGAGAGGAGAGTTTTAAGGATCATCACAAGACACCATTAACTACCCAAGGAGTTCTTGACTGAAGTTGGTTTGTCATGAATAGAAAAGTGTACAATCTGCCCAAAAAAGGAAATATCAAAAGGTCATGCTTTGGTTTAGGAGAATGATGCTGGGGATATGACAATTTGTTTTTCAGTAACTGTGTCGTCTTAATTCCTCTAGATGGTTAGCATATTTTCTTGCTAATGATGTAGTAAATATGTAGTGTGTAGCTGGGGTAATTTTGTGTTGTGTAGGAAACGGTAGTGTTTTCAGTTCATTCAGCATTGGACACTACACCTGAAATCAGTATTCAAAATTTTGACCTGTTTCCCTGGAGGTTGACATAGATTTGGCATATCCCTCTAAAATTGCTTGATATTTGTAGAATGCTTTACATTATTGTAGAGAAAATTCGTGATCTTTTTGATCCCTGCCACAGTTCTCTATGACAGGAGGACAGGTGGTATGGTTGTTATTCATCCCATTTTTTTTAAGCTGATGTAATCCAAACTAAAGAAGCATGAATGACTTGAGTAAAATCATTCAAGTATTAAGTGACAGAGCAGAAACTGACACCCAGCTTCAGTCTCCCACATTGCTTTGCATGACTTAGTATCTTGTGCAGAATTATGGGCTTTCCAGTATGAGAAGAAGGGGAAGGAGAATAGCAGAGAAGATAGCATTTAGCAAAGAATGGTTAATACAGGGAAGGTGTGATACACCTTAATTATTGAATACTTATGGTGTAGTAGGCAGGGTCCAGGCCTATGTTCTACAGTGAACGATTGAAACATGGACCTATATTCAGAGACTTATGGTATGGTTACAGGTGTCTTAAACGGATGCTTAGATCTGTCCTTCCCATCCCTACATTGTCCCCACCCATGTCACATGGACAGTTGCAGACCTCAACAGACCTTCCTAAACTTCCAATTGCCCTTCCTGTCCACACTCCCCTCACAGATGGAGCCATCCATCTGAAATACCAGCCTGATCACCTCACTCTCCCATAGGCTCTTCCTGGCCTACAGGACAAAGTCTTACCAGATCATGTCATTCCCTCTATACCTAGAATAAGAGCTAATCACTTCCCTTTATGATCTGGACTCTACTTATGTCCAGACTCATTTCCTAACATGATCTTTGACCACCTTGGCCACCTTCTTCTTGATGGTGATGTTGTTCCTTGAACATGCCAATTTCATTCCCACCACAGGGCCTTTATATTATCAGTCCCTTTTCACCAGAATGTTTTCATTTAATGTTTTCATTTTCATCCAGACTGTCCTATGGAGCCTTCCTCTTATTGTAAAACATCAGGCTTCAGCTTTAGGGTCATCTCCTCAAGAGCCCTTCCTCAATGATTCAGTCTAAAAAACATTCTTTTAAATCTCCATCCATCATAAGACCTTATTTTCTTTTTTCTTTTTTTTTTTTTTTGAGCACAGATCCCTCCATGAAAGTTCTCTTTGTGTGTGCTGCTTCCATCAACCTGCTAGAACAGAGGACTTGTCTGCCTTGTTCATGGTTGTATATCCAGAGCCTGAAACAGTGACTAGCAAGGAGTGAGTTAACAAACACTTGCTGAGTGAATGGAAGGATGAATAACTGACAGATATCCCCCTTCAAATATGGCACCCACGTAGGCTTTTGCCTCAATTGTCATGAGGGTCTTAAAAAAACTCTGTGACTTTAGAATGTATTGCTTCATTGATTATGATTCTGTATCACTCATTTTCACCTTAGAGCTCACTCTGTAGTGTCTGGTCTACAAAGTTTTCCCTACCTCCTATTGGCACAGTGAATTTCTCAGACTACTGTGTTGTTCTCCTCAGTGATTTTCCATTGAATAATTAAACTATTAAACATATATTAAGGCTCCTACTGCATTCTTGGCATAGTTTGTATGAGTACAGCTCAGCCCTACAAGATGGCCATGCTTTGGTAGAAGAGCTCACTCGTTTTATTAAATGTACAGTATTGAATTGCTATTATTTATTGGTAGTGATTGTTTTTCTCACTTGGTTCTGACTTCTTTATGGATAATGAATGAGCTCTTTTGCATGACCAACAAAGTTCTTATTTTATAAAAGGTGCTTGATGGTATTCATCAACAGAAGAATCTAGTGAGTGGCTTGAGAGATTAAAAACATAAAGTATTTTAGCACAGAGAATAGTATGGCAAACATCATGAGGTAGGTAGAAACTACTCTGGGAATATAGAGAGGGGAATGTCATAACCTATTAGGCATTAAAAAGGACTCTGTAGAAGAGGTTAACTTTCCATTGTGCTTTGAAAAATGATCTTTATAGGCATGCAGGAAAGAAGGTAGAGAGTATATTGTGGAAAAAACAATAGAGGGTCATTTAGGGATCAGTAGCCCATTTCACTGATTGATGGGCACGTAAAGGGATGTTGAGAGAAGAGTTGAAAAAGGAGATTATGGCTCTTTGATAGAGGATATTGAGAAATACTTATAGTAACTATTGACACCTTTGGCATTTACAGTGTGCAAACTAATACCATGAACATTATCTGATTTATTACTTTCAATGACCTTGTGTGTGTATGATTGGGGTTTTTTGTTTGTTTGTTTTTTGTTTTATTTTATCATTATCACTATTCACGAGAAAAGAAAAGGGTCAAGACTGAGAAGTTGATGCTTAATTCTTAAGGAGGGTGCTGTATCTTTTCAAAATTTAAATCTGATTTGGTAACTCTCTTACTTAAAAAAAGAAAAAAAAAAGAAGCAGACAAACCAAAAAACCCTCTTTCTTCCCAGGCTTCCATAAGCCTTCAAACAAGGACAAAAGTGTTTGATGTGGTCTGGGAGACCCTGCCTGGTCCACCATTGTTGACATTTTTAGCCTCCTCACTCACCAGACCCTTCCACTATTTCTGTTCCAGCTTCCTGGCCTCCTCCAGTCCTTGCTCCTCTCCCTGGATGGATTTGCCATGGCTCATCCGACTTAGGCAGTTCCTTTCCTCTTTCCCTGGGTTGACACCCACTTAGACCTGAGGTTTCTACTTCAGTATATAACCTCCTCTAGGAAGCCCTCCTTCACTTCCTTGAGAAATTCAAATTCCCCCAGTGCAGGGTCTCATAACCATTGGGAATTCTCCCTTCTGTACACAATTGCTACTTTATCTTTACTTGTGAGATTATTTGATTAATATCTGTTTCCCTGAGTGGACTGTAAAGTTCCGTTGGGATCAGATGGGGTCACAAGATTTAACAAGTAAAAATATAAGACACCCAGTTAAATTTGATATTCATATTACCAACCTTTTTGTCTTTAAGTATGTCTCATGCAATATTTGAGACATTTGTACTGATGTTTTTTGTTGTTGTTTTTCTGAAATTCATATTTAACTGGGTATCATATACTTTATCTGGAAACCCTAGAAACTACATCTGTTTTTGTTGCTAGCACAATAGTTGGGGATACAGTAAATAGGTAATCATCCAATATTTGATGTATACATTGAAATTGGTTAAAAAAATATTCTGGCAGGGCTGTGTAGGATAAATTGGTCAGACAAGAGGCTGAGTTTGGAAGGACTGATTAGCCAATTGTCACAATCATCAAAGGTAAAGGTAATAAGGGCTCAGATCGGATGGTGGTATTGAGGCCAGAAAGATGGAGATGTGTAGGAGGAATATTTCTAAGCGGGGATCAGAATTTGCACAAGTGTGACCATGTAGCAAATCCACACTTTGAGGGGTGAGGGAAAGGATCATTTCAAATCACTGTGATGGGGATCAAGACAGTGATACAGATAAGAATAACTATAACCTTCTCATTTATATAGTGCTTCACAACTGTCAAAGTCTATTCTATGCTCTGTCTTGTGCTCTTTTGTTGGAGAGGTTTGCTTCTGAAAAGATGGCCATTTAATTATCACTTTCCCTTGTAAATTCAATTACACTTCCCAATCAATGTAGTTTATTAGTTCAGAGATGTCTGTCTCCATTTCTGTGCATTCTGAACTAATTCCTTTTACTCGATCTCCGTATTTCTCAGTGCTGAATTCTTTATTTCTGAGGCACTGCGTAATTTTGTGTTATGCCTAACAAACCTCAGATGCATTTATATTAGCAGCGTGGATTTCTTTTTAACCATCAGGTTTTCTAAAAATGGGCTATAACTGGCCTATAATGAGATGACCAGCCAGAGGCTAATTTCTGTGGTATTTCTTCCTGATGCCAGAACAGGTGGAGGCTGACAAGTCACAAGCTCCCACTTCAGATAATAAAGATGTAATTCCAGTCATTCAAGTTTGTGTTGAAAGCAAATCTTTTCGTTTCTTATTTTTCAATTAGTGCTGAGTGTAGCTCCATGGCCTCTAGCTACAGGAGGCCAGATGAGCACGGATTCTTAACTAGACGCATGCACAGAGACCATGCTTGACATTTCCTCAGCAGATTTTGCAGAGGTCTTGAACATTTTCCCCCAGAACATCCTTGCCTGGGAGCCGCTATTTAAAAGATCAGGTGTGATGAGTGAATGATTAAGTGGCGGGGACAATAAAAAGCCAGCACAACTTAGTGGAAAGAACTCGGGCATTTCAGCTCCACCAGCAAGGTGGTGACTGGTCACTCCCTTAGTTAGCAGGTTATACTCTAGAGCAGGGGTCAGCAAACTCTTCCTCTAAGGGTCAAGGTAGTACATATTTTCAGCTCTGTAGCCCATAGAACTCCAGCTTCCCCACAGTTACTCAGCCCTTCCATTGTAGTATGAAAGCAGCCATAGATAACCATGTGCATGGATGAGTATGTCCGTGTCACAGTAAAACTTAATTTACAAAAACAAGCAGGCAGAGTTTGCTGACTCCTGCCCTAGACCTGAGCTTCCTGATCTAAAAATGGCAATAATAAAACCTGTATTACCAGACTACTGTGATTAAAAATTTCTATATACCCAACCTAGTACAGAATCTGACCCATAAATGAGTGTCCAGTAAATGTTAACGACTATCGTAATTATAATAAATGAATTTTAGGACTTGCAAGGGAACTTGGGGATCATAGGCACCTTTTTTTTTTTTTTTAAAGGATGCCTTAAATGAAGGATCCAGGAAATATAGGGATTTAATCAAGGTTACTGCAGTCTGTTTCCCCACAATTCTGTTCATCCCACCACTTTGGGAATTCCCAGTAAATATGGCAGCGTGAACCCAAGCTGTATCTTAGGGGATATTGGAGGATTGATTCAACTGAATTCATGAATATTAACCATGTATCAGACACTGTGCTGTACATTACAACTGATTCAAAAATCAATGAAGTTCTTGCCCTTGAAGATCGAGCAGCTTTTGTTTACCCACATAGCTTTATTGAGGCAGGAAGTGACAAATACTGAAAAAGTGTCTCCTGTGTGCCAAGTCCTATGCTTGGGTGCTTACATATGTTATCTTACATGATTCCCTCAACGGTTAAACTTCCAGCCTTCTATTCTCGCAGATACTAAGGCTCAAAACTTAAGTAATCTGCTCAAGGTCAAGAGTTAGCAAGTCCTGGAGAAAGAATTTGAACTTGTTTCTCTAATTGCATACTTTGCTTTCTACCAGCCATTGGTGAAGGCCTCCTACAGGAAGTATGGCTCAGTTAGCTATTCCTACAAAACAAACTAAAAAAACACAATTGTGTTTAAAGCAACAATGCTATTTGCTCATGATTCTGTGGGCCAGCCATTCAGGCTGGATCCAGCTGCATAGTTCTGAAGGTGTTCCGTGGGGGTGCTCATGTGGTTATACTCTGCTGGCCGGTTGATTGGTGTTGATGGCCTAAGATGGCCTCACTTGCATTCCAGCTGTTGCTTCTGGTCTTTAGTCTAAGGGAATCTTAGGTGGCTTGGCTGTCTCTACTTTGTATTACCTCTTACCCTCATCTTCGCTAGCTTGTGCTTCTTCCCATGGTGGTAGGGCTGCATTCTAAGAGAGTGGTAACAAGGACAGTAAGAACTTTCCAGAGCTTGGAAGTCACACAACAGCACTTTCATGGCATTCTCTTGGTTCAAGCAATTCTCAGGGCAGGCCAGAGTCAATGGGTGGAGAAATGGATTCCCCCTCCTAGTGGGGGGAGCAGCAAAGTCACATTGTAAAAGGATGGGCTTTCAGCGATGGGAGGAAGTCTCACCAGATTGGCAAACAATCTACCACCAAGTAGTAATGCAGTTGGGAGTTGGACCTTAACAGAAATATAGAAATTTGGGGAGTGTTGACTTTGCCAGAATAGATTATAAAGAACAGCATTAGTTCCTAGCTGAGAATGAGATCACACAGTTGGACTATACTGTCTAGGAAATTTCCTCTTGCCTTTGCTCTAACAAAGGAATTGCTGTTTACTATATACAGGGACATAATTACAACAGTAGTTTCCATATATAGATTTTTCTAAATTTCCAGAAGATTTTAACTTCTATTATATCACATTAAATATGCCTACAGTTCTGTTGCATTTTGTTACTCAGAGAAAACGGGCAGAGCCACTTCCTCCTTCCCTCTCTGCCATTTGGTGTCATCTTTGCGGCAAAGCAGATTCCCTGCTCCCTTCCCTAAGACAATCATGAAGACCGTCTGTGGTGATTGACTGGGGCTGAGTGTTTGCCGCAGCAGCTGTTCTGTTGTGAGGATGAAAGTTTGATGGACTTTAAGATGGAAAGGAGGGAAGAGGAGAAATTTGATTTCATCGGCACTGTCTTACCCATCTTCATTAAGATGGGCTGTGGACACTGCAAGGCCATTCTGAACCAGTGGTCATAAAACTAATAGGCACCACTCAACCCAGGCAGCTCATATTGCCGCCTGAGATCTGTCATCTTGGTGGTTATTGCACAGGAGAAGGAATCTCCTGTAGGGAACACAACGGTCGTTGTGTGACAGAAGTGAAACTGAAAGAAATAGATTTTTCTATTAGCTGCAAATCAAACCCTTACACATCATCCCTTGAAGGTGACAGCACCTGATTCTCTAAGGCAATGTTCAAGCAAATCATCCAGGCTTCCAGAAGACAATAAGGAATTAATACCCACATAGGAGCGTACACACCTATGTGTGTTTGGAGGGTGTGCCTGTGTATGTGTGCGTGTGTAGGTGTGATGAGAAACTGTGTGACTCCTCATTTGAAGTCTTGGACTTGGCTGTGTGTGTTGGAGATGAATTTGTGGACTGGGGGTTGGAGTAGGAGAACTGAAATACTGGGAAGAGGGAAGTAGGAGAGAGAATCCAGTCCTGATGAAGGGAATCTTGAAATGAGTGGGCTAATAATATTCATTCCCCCAGATTCTGGCTCTGTGCTCTTTCCCTCCGGAAATGTTTGCTGAAAGGTGGCAAGAAAAATATTCTTTTCTTCTGACAATCAAGTATTTCAAATGGCAGCCTGCCATGAGTATTTCTTTCCATTCCTGAGGCTCCTATGTGCTTCAATCTGACACCTCACATCCTGTGGATTATAATAATAATGGTAGCAGTTGCCATTGAGCCCTTGTCATATGCCATGTGTTTTGCATTATTAGAGTGGCTGTGATCCACAAAAGAATTCCTTTGAGATAGTATTATCCCTAGGAAACTAAGGCACAGAGAGGTTAAGTAACTTGCCCAGGAACACACAGCTTGTAAATTAACAATGGAGGGATCTGAAACTCCCAACATCTATACCCTTCCTTTGTACTACCCTGCCTCTTGGGCTATAGGGAATGCCCTATTTGAGTGGTATAAAGATTTGTAAAGGGATTTTTAATTCAACCCTTCTCTAGATCTTTGGAAAGTCTTCTCAGCTAGTGTCAGGTCAAAAAACCAGGATCTGATCTAATAGTGTTATTGGAAAGAAAGTCAAGATCATGGGCAGTGAAGACTTATGGAATCAGAAGGGACTTTGTAGGTTGTCTAGGGATTCTAGTCTAATGGCTTCTCTGGCCACTGTTGCTCCATTGCACTGAAAATGAGGTCTGGACAGGTCAACCGTGGTGTTGTAGTTAATAGCAGAACAGAATGACTTTTCTCCGCTCCTTGCCCTTTCTCCTCTGCAACATAGTACATCTCTTGTGGGATTTACTTTTTCAGGTGTCATAGCAAGAAATAAGGTAAAAGCCACTGATTTGTGATCAAGTTAGGCGGGGGATTGGTAAACCTTTTCTGTAAAAGTTCAGTTAGTAAATATTTTAGGTTTACTGTTATAGCTACTCAATTTTGTCATTCGAGCTGGAAAACTACCATGGACCATAGGTAAATGAGTAGGCATGACTGCATTCAAATACAACTTTATTTGCAAAACCACAACAAGGACTGGGTTTGTCTTGCCAACCCCTGCTTTAAGCCATCTGAAATGTGGCTGTTCTGGGGTAATATCACTCTCTACACTTAGGATTTATGCTCTAGTAGTAATAATACAGCAGCAGTAATGGAGTGGCAGTGATTAGGGGCATCAGCCTACCTCTATTACCTCATTACATTTGCTTTATGCTTTAGGGCATACAAAGTCCATTCACAATTACCATCTCAATTAATCCTTGTTCATCCCCTACTCAAGAACTACATAAACAAGGAAGACTTCACAGCTAAGGGGGGGTGGTACAATGAGCAAAGAATGAGACAGACTGCATTTAGTGATAGAAATTGGGGGTGTGAGATACAAATGCCCAGAGAAAGCAGATGCATGTCTCCTGGCCTCATTATGATAAATGTCACAGTTCCCCAAACACATGCTTGCCAGCCATTCCCATCACTCATAGGAGCTTTGCATTTAAACCCGTCCCAAAAAGAGAGATTTGATCTAAGAGGTTGTGGTCTGAGGGGAGCTCTTCATCTCTGTCCATCACCTTTTTGGATCTCGGTATGTTATGAGTAGTTATAAAAACTGACCTGTTAACACCACTCAACAAATATTTAACACTCAGCGGCCTTTGCTTGGTGCCAAAGGCAAATAGGAACACGAGCCCCCTCCCCTAAAGCATCCTCAGCTCCACAGACAGACACACACAGGAACATGTTACCAACTCGTGTCACCCTGCAACCTGCCTGAGGGACAGTGCTTGGTGGGCTCAGGACGCAGACGTCCAGGCTGACTTCTGGCTCTGCCACCTGCTAGCTGTGTCCCTTGGGCAAGGTCCTTATTCCACTCTCTTTGTCCTGTATCTTACCTGTAAAATGGGGATAATTTTCTTTTCAACTATGTGTGGCAAGGATTTAAAAGCTAATGCGTGTAACGTACTTATATATCTGGCCTCAAATAAATGTCAGTTACTATTATTGCAATTGTCATAATTGCTGGCACAGAGTAACTACCCAAACTGTTATTTGACAGACCATGCAAACCTTACTTTTTTCCCCTATGGACTTTACATAGTTTTGGAATCCTAGCTACTTATTTCTTAGGAGGACTTTTTTTTTTTTCCCCCAGCACCTAGGGGTTCCATAGGCAAGATGTCTTCTAAAACTTGTCGACAAACACAGAGTTAAGGGAGGTGAGCAGGGTTTGCCTCCTGACATTTTACAGATGGAAAGAATCTTAGAGGTTATGTAGGCCAGAGACACATTTTGGAGATAAGGAACTGAAGTTCATAGAAAGTAAATGACTTTGTCAAAGCAGTACACTTGGGGCCGAAGGAGCGCTAGAACTTTGGTGATTACAATTTTTTTTCCGGACTTAAACCTCTCCCCCACAGCTGTCTCTCAGTTGCTCTGTTCACTGAGCCACATCCTCATGATTATATGGTTATTTTAAGGAGTCCACTGGCTACAAAGAATAAATTAGCTGTGTAGTTCCAGGAAGCCCGGTAGATTTTCCTCCCCACGCTCAGCTTCCTCACCTATCTCTAGTGTGAACAGCTTACACACACAAGTACCTCCCAGGCAGCTCTAGTTAAGCTAAGATCCCATCTTAAGGAATAAGATGGAGCCAGAGGGGAATGTTCTTGAAGTCTTGTTGTCAGCAGGACTGGAATATCACGCTAAACCTATGCAAAGTTCAAAAACAGTCTCTCTCTCTCTTCTTTTAACCTGAAAAGATAGCTATGTTCTCAAGTGAAATAGACACCGGGCTGGGCAAAATTGTGCAATGTGAGTCCATCATGGAAATGATCTGCATGTGCTGACCCTACGTCGTTCGTGTTTCTTTGGAAGTTTCTGTGCTGCTGCAAGGCTTCTCTGTGAGTGGGGTGCTCTGTCAGCTGACATCCCATCCAAAGTGATTGGTGTACAACTGGGCTCTTGTATTCCGGTGATCCAGACCTTAGCCCCACCAGACTTTATATTCCCTCTGAGGACAGTGTGGGCTTCCTGGTTAACCCCTCCTCGTTCTGGAAAACCGTCCCTTTCTAGTCTTAATTATCACGTCTCTTCCCTGCCCTTTGCTCTAGAGATTGGGCACTTGCTGCTCAAAAGTCAATAAGACTCTATGTTTTCACATTTAAAAGCAAATGCCATTTTAATATATTTCCTTCCCCATCCATATGTCCACAATTTTAAAGGTAATCGTATGTGCTTTGGCAGAAATTCAGGTATGGATAGATAGAGAGGTATAAATACATAGTTATTTAATGCAAGGTTGTTTGTTTGCTTGGCTGTTTCAATGGCTATTCATTAACACCATGATCTTATCCAGAAAGCTCATTTAATCTGCACAGAAGTTGGAGGGTGTTGTTCCATCCCCTGTTGCCAGCTTTCCAAGGTCTCCAGGCAGGTGGTTTCTCGCCTTTCTCTCAGCCCTGACACCTAGTTCATCATCAGAGATAAGCCCCAGTTGTCTGCAAATTGCAATCTCATCAGGTCTGCAAGATAGCATCTTGTTTGACTCTTTTCTGTACCTTCCATTAACACTTCGGGACTAGGGCTTTGAGAAGAGCCAGACCTCACCAGACTGGTGATTGTGGTTGATGAACAGTTTCTGTTTTTCCCCATTATTGGCTTCATTAAACCTGACAGTCTTTTTAGTCTCTAGATAGGGTGAGCCTTTTTTCACTGACCCTTATTAAGAGCTGTCTCTTTAGGACTGGTCACTTGGGAAGGGGCAGTGGAGGGCCACTCCTTTTATTTCCACAAAGTTGTTGATTCTGGTAAACAACCTTGATTCAGCTTTTAGAGTTCTTTTACCTCCCTAATTTTAATAGCCACCATTTATCAAATGCTTACAGTGCATCAAGCCCTAGGAATGATTTAATTTGTTCCTCTTTATACATTTTCTCATAAGGAAACTGAGTCTCAAAAAGATCAAATAAGTTATTTCAGATCTTATATTAATTAAAGGATGGAGCTAGGAATTCAGTCCTTAAAGTCTGACTTCAGAGATATGTTTGAACCACAGTACCCTACCACCTTCATACTGCCTTTAGCTAACTGATTACATTGTAGGCTTTTACTTTGACTAATGGTCTTTAAATTTCCTCAGTTCCTTCTTATTTATGTGTATCATGTATCTATTGCTTCCTAGCAACTGACTCCAAAACTTAACAGCTTAAAACAGTAAATATTTATTACCTCATTTTGTTTCCATGGGTCAGGTATGCAAGGATGCCTGAGCTCGGTGGGTCTGGGTCACAGCCTCTCATAAGGCTGTAGGTGAGGTACTGGCCAGGGCTGCTGTCATCTGAAGCCTGACTAGAGTGGAAAATACACTTTCCAGTCTCACATTTCTAGCAAGGTGTTGCTAGTTATTGATAAGGAGGCCTTAGTTCCTTAAAAATTTCTGACAATGTCTGGTCCTAATTTTATTTTACCCATAGTTCAGTTGAGTCTTCAACTGTGGTGTATCTGAGCTTTTTAATTTTTTTGCTTTTTTTTTTTCCCCTAGCCATCTTTTTCGGGTAGGACATCTGTATTAATTTGCTCAGGCTGCTACACCAAAGTACCAGACTGAATGGCTTAACCAATAGAAATGTACTTTCTTTCAGTTCTAGAGGCTAAAAAGTCTGAGATCAATGTGTCAGGAAAGTTGCTTCCATCCAAGGACCCTCTCCTTGCCTTGTAGACGGCCATCTTTTCCTAGATTCTTTACATGATCTTCCCTTAGTGTGTCTGTGCCCTGATCTCTTCTTATAGGGACCCCAGTCATATCGGATTAGGGCCCACCCAATGATCTCATTTTAACTGAATTACCTCTTTAAAAATCCCTTCTCTAAATATAGTCACATGCTGAGGTATTAGGGGATTAGGACTTCAATATGTGGATTTTGGGGGTTCACAGTCCAGTCCCCTCTTTGGCCTATACCTGTCTTGGGGATTTTCTTTTACATTTTCTTACCTACAACTCAGGTTTAATTTCTCTGTCCTTAACCTCTCTTTACCTCATATCCTCAAGGCTACTGAGGAGCCAAACTTTCTAGCTGTCCAGTACATCGAAGGACTTGCGATGCCACATGCCTTAAAGTCTTAGCAGGTTAGATTGGTCCTTGGTGTCTCTAAGGAATTCTCTAGAAACGTTTTGAACTTCAGTATGATGTTCTCCAAAAGGAGCAATAGCTATTTTTACATATATTTGTATAAACTAATTTTGAGCACATACCAAGTGTTAAGAAGAGGATTTTTTAAAAATAATTTTGAGAGCAGGGTCTATGCATCTTCTCTTCATCTTGGATGCCTTGCAGACGTTCCACAGATTCAATACCCTGTGGAATGGCCTGCAGACCAGGTGGAAGCTAGCAGAAGAACAAAATCAGAAGCTTCTGTCTTACATGAAAGAAGCTAGTATCATTAGGCAGGTGGTAGAGAACAAATTATTAAGATTATGCACTGACTGTGTGCAGTTGCCAGTGTTTGGCCCTCATCAGCACAAGGGAAGTGTTCTAATCTTCTGCCAGGATGCCTGCTTATGACATGTCCGTGTCTGTCCAAATCCTCTGTGGTTGTACCATAGTTCAGTTTGCCTTCAAAGCTTGGCAGTCCATGAGTTGTGTTGGAACTCTCAGGTGATCTTAATGTACCTAATTTCCCTCATTGTACTTCTCTTATCCTGTAATGTGCTATTGATTCCAGTTGTCTAAGCATGATGGGAAATAGCCAGAATTATTATGACAGCACCATTCAGTCCATTAAGGCTTAAAATATGCCTAGTAAGAATAGGGAAAACTTATAACTCCTCATAGCAACATGGTTATTAGTCCTTCCCTCAAGTAAACTTTGATAGATGTTTGGGAATAATTCTTTCCAAGTGTTTGAAGTATACTATATATTATTCTAAATGCAGGAACAAACACTCTGTTCTATTAGAAAAAAGAAAAGGGATCTCTGTGGAGAAACTATTTGAAAGATTAAAAGAGCCTTTCCTGAAATGTGGCTTGGTGGCAAAGAAAGGGAAATGCCACCCCATCCAAAGGTTACCAGAAGTAAAGTGGTAAATAAATCAAAACAAAATTGACTATAAACAAAAATATTCTGGGGGTGCCTGGGTGGTTCAGTGGGTTAAGCCTCTGCCTTCAGCTCAGGTCATGATCTCAGGGTCCTGGGATTGAGCCCCCATTAGGGCTCTCTGCTCAGTGGGGAGCCTGCTTCCTCCTCTCTCTGTCTGCCTCTCTGCTTACCTATGATCTCTCTCTCTCTGTCCAATAAATAAAATCTTTAAATAAAATCAAATAAATAAAATCTCTAAAAAAAAATTCTGATCTTTGGACAAAACTGAAGTACTAGAGTACAAAGTGGAGAGTCGTATTACCAGAATAACACCAGATTTTTCTCCAGACCAGCTAAAAGTTATGTAGTTTTCATTACTTACAAAGTTAACCGTATTCCTCATCTTTATTCTTTAATATGAAAAAGAATATATGAAATTAAGCCTGAATGAATTCTTGTTCGCTCGATCCATTGTGTTAGCCCATCCAGTAAGAGCTACAACAGAAGGAAGTTATGCCTTAGAAAACTATGTAGTACATTTCAATGCTACACAAAGCTTTATTTTCTAATATGAGCTGTTACTTGTTACTAGAAAGAAAGCAGAATGAGATATAGCCCTTTGGGGAGATAGTTAAATAAGAAATACATTTCCAGATGATATCACATGCAAATAGCACTCTGAAATCACTAGACATCAAAATTAATTAGGCTGAATGCATTGCTTTGTTAGGTATAAATCTCTAACCTTACCTCAGTGCTGGGAAGAATGACTCTTGCTGCAAGTATGTCTTAGTCTGTTCAAGCTGCTGTAAGAAAAAAAAAAAAAACAACAACATAGACTAGTAGCTTATAAACAGCAGAAATTTATTTCTCACAGTTCGGGAGGATGGGAACTGTAGGATCATGGTGCCCACAGATTCAGTGTTTGGTAAGGGCCTGTTTTCTAGTTCATGGATGGCACCTTCTGCTGTGTCCTCACAGGATGAAGAGGCCAGGGATCTCTACTAAGAGCGCTAATCCCATTCATGACAGCTTCACTTTGTAACTCTAGCACCCCCTAAAGGCCCTACCTCCTAATACCATCACATTGGGCATTAGGATTGTGTCTCCTTTTTTATAGACATCAATCATATTGAATTAACGGCGCATCCTACTCCTGCGTGACCTCATCTTAACTAACTACATTGGCAGTGACCTCATTTTCAAATAAGGTCACATTCTGAGATACTAGAAATTAGGACTTTAACATATCTTTTTGAGGAAACACAGCTCAACTTGTAACAGGAGGACATTCAGTGGCAACAGAATTGTGTCTTTTCATTAGGCTGATGAAAACTCAGTGTGTAGAGCGGTTGCTCCAATGTGGGATACATATATTGGAGGGGTGTGTAATGAAAGTTTTAAAACTTCTATTTGTATTTACTTTTATCCTATATTCTACATTTCCATAATGGTCTGTATTATTTTTAATGGATTAGTATAATAGTGCATGTGTACATGTTATAAATAAATGACATACTTTGGGGGGTGAGTGCTTAGAAACTTTCATTGATGGTGGTTGGGGGAACATAAAAGGTTTTCAAGCCAATGCCATATGATAAGGTGTAAGTGACATCATAATTTCAGAGAAAATCTCTGTGGAAGATTTTAACAGACCCAGAATTAAATTGGGCAAGGAATGAGATTATCAATGCAAAAAAAAAAAAAAGAAAGAAAGAAAAGAAAAAAATAGTAAACTCACACACGGTTTGAAAAATGTCTTTTTCCGGGGCACCTGGGTGGCTTAGTTGGTTAAGCGTCTGCCTTGGGCTCAGGTCAAGATCTCAGGGTCCTGGGATGGAGCCCCAAGTCTGGCTTGTCCCTTTTCCCCTCCCTTTGCCCCTCCCCCCAATGATGCACAGTCTCATGCACTCCCACGCACACCCACACTCTCTCTCAAATAAATAAATAAGTTCTTTAAAAAAAAAAAGAAAAGGAAAACTCTTTTTTCAAGTCAGAAGTGAAATACCAGATTACAAGCACAGGAGCCCTCAGTGCAAGGAAATGTGAAAACAGTCTTGAGATGAACAGATGTGAAGAAGCATTTAGAAAAGGAAGGGGCAATTTGGATGTTTGATCTCTCTCAAACAACACAGTGGTTCTGTGACTTGATTTTTCTTATGTCCAATGCCGAGATGATGACTTTGTCCATCAGCAGAGGGATGTTCTAATGTGTCTTCACTGGAATGCCACTGAAGTGTTTCTTTCTCATTTCATGTTGTCACCAAGTTTCTATAACTAAGTGTAATGATTTCTATAACTAAGTGTAATGATTGTTACCTTGAGCCATTCTAGAGCTATTGTCATGTTTCAGTGTTGCTAAGTAATACCGTGTTTATTAGGAACATCTTATTAGGTAAGTCTAGGAAATTGGAACCAAAGATGAGCCTGGGTGCCTCTGTTTCATTTATTTCTGTGGCATTTCTTTGGGGTCAATTCTGAGTAATCATTTTGTATTATTGGATTTCTTTTGCTATTTATGCATATCCCTGTAATTGTCTGCCAGGGAACATTGTCTAATATTCATATTAAATTTTTCCTCCTTAATTTCTTGCCTCATTACCCCCACTTATATTACCATCATCCTCCAAGCATTATTCACTTCCTTGTGGTTTGTACCCTCACCCCTGAATATCAGTGTTTTCTTTATTTCTCTCTCACTTTATTTTTGACCAAGTTACATAGTTATTTGTTTCCACGTTGTATTTTCTTACAGTTACTTAGGAATATATTATGTAAAATATATTATGTATAATATATATATATATAAAATATATATAATATATTCCTAAGTATATACATAAGATATATATGTATATATATATATCATATATCATATATATATGAACAAGATTGCCTACACCTGCTTAGAGTCTGAAGACTGAAGAGTTTATTTTCCTTGTTTCTTACCCATATTGAAATTCTGTTTCAGAAAGATCATCTATTATAATATAATAAGCTTCATTGGATCTGTAATTTCACCCCTTTGTTTAATTATAAGTATCACTATTCTTTCTAGTTTTACATTTCTTAGCATGATTTTTATGTCTGTGAAGACAGAAGAGGGTCAAGAGAATTCTGATTGGTCACTTCTCATGCCAGTGGGAGCTAGAATACTCCCTTTCTCCATCCTTTCTAATTACTTTCTCATAGATACTAAACTACACACCCCTGAGCATCTAGCAGGATTAAACACTGATCAAAGGCAGGCTTAGCTGTATCCCCAGGACAAGCTGATTCAATGAAGAAAAGCGTGGGCTCTGGGAGAGCTTTTGGAAAGAGAAATAAATTAACAATTAACATTTTAACAGCACCGTAAAAACTGCTTAGTGAAAACAGACCTGATGTTTTATAGTATTTGAGATGTTTGGAGTAATGGGGTAGGTAAGAAAAACTGTGTTCCAATAAGTAAGAATGCAAAGGTGTGTGATGGGAGCTTCTAGTCCTTTCTGTTTGTGATATACAGCCATTCCTAGGACAGACTTTGGTTTCTTTTGGGCAATCATTATGAATGGTGTAATTCTATGTGTGTTGCTTTTAGGTAGGTTTAGGGTTATAGTTGTGGCTCAAATGAATTATGAATTTTTGTGAAACTCATTCCAATTGTGTGTTAGATTACCATCACCCTTGTATGGACAACATTCTCTCCTGACCAGGTCTGTTAGTGAATGTCTTTATTTATGAAACTTATTTTCTTACTGATCTGGCAAAATTCTGTTTGGTTAGAATATACCTGAAATGTTTAAGTGTGAAGTGTTCTTCTTTTAGATTACATAGTGTTTATTTTTTTAAAAATCTTTGATTAAAGGCATGGCTGGGTTTGTTTGTTCGTTTGTTTGTTTTAAATTTCAGGATAATACATGTCTTCTGATGTTAGGTAAAAATATAAAGCCATGGCCATGCTGAAAAAAAAATTAAAGAAGACATTAGCAAACAATAACATTTGAAAAATTTAGGTCTTTGTATGGCAAATACATACAAAATTACAGTTTTGCCCGAGATGTCTAGTTAATTAACACAGCTTTCCAATTTCCCATGTTCAATATGTCTATGAAATATTATTTATGAAAATGTAAGTCACTGGACATTAAACATGCAAATATCCATGAGTAAAATACACAACATTCTCTTCCTTATAAGAAATGCTATGTAGATTAAATAAGGAGTGCACATTCTATATTGAATGTCCACTTTATCATGCAATTTGACCTTAAAATGTGAATGCCAGTGAGGGTCCCGTGAGTTGCTGCAGCAGTCTCTATGTTGTTACTCAATAAGCTAAGTTCAGGAGAAGTAAAACGATGTCCATAAAATGATGCAATCATTATAAACCTTCTAATTTCTTCCTGTATTGCCAAAAACATAATCATCACACGAAGAGTGCCTGTTTTGCACAGTTTTAAATCTATGTCTGGAAGAGCAACATAGTATGTCATATATAAACCACGAGCAGGGATTTTTTTTTTTTAAACACCATTCATTAATGCTGGCTGCTTAATGCCAGGAATGATTCCTTTATTGACTTTTGAATTCTAATACCTATCTCACAGTGTTCTCTGCTTAGTTGGGACTCAGTAAATGTTTATTAAATGAATGCACGATGCATACTTTTGTGTCCAGCTGTGGCATCTGAGTGATTGTGTGACTTCATCCAGCTTGATGATGTTCCTTATGCCAGTGCAATTTTTCATATGCTCATATGTATTTTATTTCTCATCATATTAAAAAAAATGTTTCCCTTTCTTTGTACTTTGTAGTTCCTCACATAGCTCTCCTTAGCATTATTTATACATAGCTATGGTCCACTCAGCACCATTTTATTTATATTTTTTAAGAAGGTAAAAAATGAATTCTTAGATTTTAAAACCAGTCCTAACTAAAAATCATTTTCCTTGCCACATCTTGTAACTCAGATCACGTGGATTGTGACTTAATGAAGCATTTTTTTCCTGAACAACTTGTATTTTAGTGAGCAGATTTCTTAAAGTAAGGACACTCTATTCTTTATAATGCTATTAAGAACGCTGGGACAAAAGTTTTCTTTCCATTTATATACTTGAGTTCAGTTGAATTATTTTGTTGAGTAATTATTTTGTTGCCCAGGCAGCTGGACATATTTCAAAGATTTTATAAGATGTATTGTATTACACCATAACAAGTTTAATATATATTATAACATACATATGTGTGTGGTAAATACATATGTGCTAAAAATATGAGAGGTAATCTGTAAGGATAATTATGGAATTATTCTTTGGTGAATCAAGACTTAATGGTAATATTCATGTATGAGACATGATTTTAAACAATAGTATTAGCATTACCTTTTTTCATATTCCAGGTAGCTTTTTATTTATACAGTTCAGTGATGAAATAAATTCATAAAGAAGTAAACAAATCAACGCTTTACTCATGAAACCTTTTAAATCCCTTCCCTAGCTTTGGCTGTATTTTGTTAAGAAACCCTTGAACACTGTCCTTGGTGCTGACCTTTCTTTCATTGACGTACACAGCTTACAGAAGGCACTGAACACATGCTTAAGCAAATACACAGATGGCACAAATACCAGATCAAAAAGTTATTTGATAGTCTATACTCATTAACAGGTAACTGAACAGGGAACCAACATTTCAAGCACTTCATCTATGCCAGGCATTTTATGTCTTTTACTTCCTTGAAAGAACGTATGGTAATGGAATTACTATTATTTATTCCAGATGAGAAAATTGAAAATGAACTATGTTGAATTAATTTCTCTAAGTCATATGGCTTGAAAATATTGTATTTGGAATAGACTTTAGTTCTTTCTGATTCTGGAATGCATCTTCTTACATTAAAATAAATAAATGGATAAACACAGTTAGTTTGAAGGAGACCTGTTTTGACAGAAATTCATGCAAAGCAGTCTTGCAGATTTTTGCTAACCAGAAACTCAATGTGGACTATCAGCTGTTAAAATAAACCTGCACAGCAAGTAATTCTATTATACACAGTGCTGGTCAGACCACATAAACTGTATTATATTTACACGCCTCTCCGCACTCATATACTAGAAGGTATTCTGAAGAAGAAAACCTCATGAGATGAGTCCTGAACTGTACACATAGAAGATAGTTAAAGGACTGCAAATCACTCCAGTGTATAGTGACTATAGGGATAGCAGAGGCTAGATGACAGGTAAAATGTCTGTCGTCATGCATGTGCTAAATGGTCATTTTGAAGGAGAAATTAGCTGTGGTTAGTATGGCTTTAATGGATAAAAATGGAATCCGTGCTTTGAAGTAGAAAGGCTAACTACTATTCAGTGCGAGGAAGCACTTTCTAACAATTTGAACCAAGGCAGAGGTAATGGGGCATGGGATATTAGCCTAGACCCATGTGGCACTATTCTTAGAAGGTTACATTTCTATTAATATTTTATATACAATAGTACTAATAGTGGCATGCCCTTCTCCCTTCAGAAGTACTTGAATGTGGAGGTATTAGTTTCATTAGTATGGGGATAAATTGATAGTGAAACATCTGCATTATTTATATTGCTGTCTAATGCAGAAAATATTTGTTAAGTACCAAGAATGTAGAGGTGTTTGATGCCCGTGGAACTAGGTATTTCTCAAAACAAACCAATGTACACTTTACTTTTTTCCCCCAGAAAGAACTTGACCAGGGATTGGTCAAGTTCAAATTCCAACTTTAATTGGAATGAAAGCAGCCAGAATCAGGCTCATAAAGAAGAGCAGCCTAGAAAAGGAAATGATACTGCCAAAGTGTTCATTTTGGTAACTGACATGGGAGGTTTTTACCCTCTTTTGAAAATAGGATAAGAATATTGAATTAAATACGAACATACATGGACACAGACTTTACATTCAATTTCAGGAAAGCAATTATTTCTCCCTAAAGGGCTCCAAAGACTAATCAACAGGTTTGAGACAGTGGGAAAAGGTTTGCAAAAAGAGAAGAAGAAACAGGTTTGCAGGAAGAGAAAAAAATCAATTCAGTTAGATAAATAATTTTGGCATAGAGGTTCTAGGTAATATACCATAAATGTGTGGATCAGTTAAAGAGGTTTGAGACTTTTGTTGATGCTACTTGACTTCTCAGGAGCAGAAGCAGGGAAGATTCTAGAACATACACTAGATTTGGAGATTAGCAGTTAGGGTAAGTTAGAACATTGGTTGAAGAGAACAACCCAGAATGTATGAAAAGGTAGATTTGTCAGGCATATTTGGAGTGGTGAGCCATTGGGGTGGGATAAAGTAAAGGAAATAAAGTCAGAAAACTATCAAGTCACTTTATCTGCAAAAGAGAACACCCATGGATTTCTAAGTTGAATTTCCTAACATCTAATCTAATAGCCTTGACTCAATGCTTGGAACATAAACTTTGTTATATCAGTATGTGTAATACATATATACACACAAATACACACACACACACACATATATGTCATAGGGCTGTGTGTATTACACGTATATATGCCATTTGTGCATATATGTGCAATTGTGTGTATATGTATGTATATGATGAAAAAATAGCTCTAAAGGATTTCTAAGTTGTCAGAGGTCCTTGTCCTTTCTAAGCCCCAGATGCTTCCTTGTCTAAAGGCATCAATGCTGTGAGTCTTGAATTATTCATGGAAACATAAGGCCTGTAATTGTGTGTATATGTTTATCTCTGACTTTTTACTTCTATCATCTCTGCCCCATTTCCTGCTTTACTTCCTTGTTTTTCTGCTTTTCTTTTTCTTTTTTTCCTGCAGCTTTGGAAAAGAAACATTACAATGAGCTATTTTATTGCTTTATTCTCTCCTTTAACATATGGCATTTGCTTAACCTCTTGGAGAATTGTAATTTCTTGGCCCTGGAGTTCTGATGCCAAAGATAATGAGAAGTGTTAATCTAGTGCTCTGAGGCCAGGAAGCTAACAA
The DNA here is from genome assembly GCF_002288905.1 of Enhydra lutris kenyoni. Lineage (NCBI taxonomy): Eukaryota > Metazoa > Chordata > Mammalia > Carnivora > Mustelidae > Enhydra > Enhydra lutris. Next base: position 15,173,937 of record NW_019154104.1, on the reverse strand, counting down.
CAAACACTGTGCCATGCTGGCCTTGACAAGGTGACAGAGGGTTCACACTTGCCTCACATGCTGGCACTTCCCAATTTTGTATTACAGTTTGCTTTTGCTCTAGGAATGACTTTGGTGCTTACTATTTGCGGGTCTGGGAGAAATGGTGATAGATTCTAGAAATCATACAAATGGTGGTGGACAAGTGTCTATCATTGTGTTTAAAAGGGAAAGTGAAGACTCAGATATTTCAATTATTTACTGATTCCCACTGTGATTTAGTGCCCTAATGACTATTTTCAATTTGTGTTGCTTTGTGTAGCAATCTGTAAGGGAAGAGTCCAAGAATTTTTGCCCCAAGTGAGTGTGTGTGTGTGTGTGTGTTCAAGAAAGTGTCCTCTTCTTTTCAAAATTGCAGCTGTCAACCCTTCCCCAAAGGCATTGCTGAGAATCAGCATGCAGGGCTGGAAGCTGCCTGCCACTGAGATGTGGCACCTTGCATATGTGCTATGCTCATACTCTGACTTGTTGGTGTGCACAATTCTAGCTTGTCTCTGAGAGGGACAGGGTTATTGAGAAGTACAACTTCTCTTTGAGATGCATAAAAAGGGAGAAGATCCAAAAAGGAAAAGAGCTACCCTTGATAGAATGGCAGAGAGAGGGGTCTTTCTGTGTCTGCTATCGTTGTGGTTTTGATGTCTAAACCTTCTGGAGGGGATTGCTGCAGTGATGAGATAAAAGCCTCGGCCTTCCCAAGTGCTGTCCATTTGCATTGATATTTACATTCTTTGCCAAAGTGACATCATTACCATTTGCTTAGTATTTGCACCACAGGGATGTGTTTTACATAATTTAAGACTTGGAAGTGATGATAATGTATTTCAGATGGGGAATGGAGGCCACAGGGTGCTGAATCTCATCCCTTCCTTCTCAGAGACCCCAGTGCATAAATGAGTCCCTAGTCCATATCCCTAAATCACATTAACAGCACTGCTTCTTGGGCGCCAACAATGTGTCTGGCGCTGGGCTAGATTATGACTTTATATATCGTTGTTTAACCCCCATGATGAGATTATGAGGGTAGGTATTATTATCCGTGTTATACAATAAGGGAACCCAGGTTTAGGAAAAATTAGTACCTTGCACGAGTTTTAGTTCAGAGGCATCTGACTCTAAGGGCTTTCCCCTTTGTTCTTTGCCACAGTGTCTCCCATCCTCTAGCCTATTTGTTCTTTCAGATTTAAGAAACAGAAAACCTATGTACTTTCTCAGGAAATCACAATTGGGATAAAGAGAAAGAATACTAGGGAACTCTGACCCTGGTCCATTTCTGTCTCTTCCATCCTCATCTTTACTCCAGGTGCCCAGAAACTCCTCTTTGAAATGAGTATAAAAGAACCATGTTTGCCTTGAGATAAAGCTATACGGAGATGTTAGAAGCCAGATTATAGAACTCTGCCAGATGGCATTTATTTACCTGATTGTGTGTCTTCTTGGTTTTATCCATGGGCAGAGACTTTCAAAAGGAGGAAAAGAAAAGTAATTGTTTTTTAATGTTCTGTATCAGTATTTGCTTTTTGCATGGTTTCCAAGGAGGTCTTCTTGCTGACTGTATCTTTTTCTAAGTCCTCTTCCCCCCCCAACCCAACCCCAGCATCTACCATCATCTTGAAAATACAGGACCTCTTTTTCAAAAAGCAGCAAAAAACTATGTAGTCCTAAACTTGACAGGGAGAATTAGAAACAACTTTTCCCTTGCTTTTCTTCCCTCCCTCTCTCCCCCTTTCTTTCCATCTTTCATTCCTTCTTCCCACACCACATGTCCCAGAATGACAGGTCAGGGGAAGTAGGCTTTATAAGCTGAACAGTCTTTTCTTTGATGCCTCTCAAGGGCTCCTTATTCTCAGAGGATATAACTCTGCATTTTCAACTCCCTCCATAGTGCTGTCGTTTGGAAGAACTTACTACTGCTTGGCATAGCCTTATTTCCCTGTAACACCTTATAGATTCTTGATTCATGGATAAGAAGTAGAGAAATGAGAGTATATGTTTTCTCAGAACCTGCCTCCCTTCCTGACACCACAGGACCAGATTCATGGCTGTCTGGATCTTCTCATCTCAGAAGCACCTCGCTCAAGGGCTAGTGTTGGCAAGGGGAAGGCCCATGCGAATGAGTACATTCCCACATGAGCACATGCATCCAGACCCCTGAGCCTTTGTATGCCCAGGTTCCTCCACCGGCACTGCTCTTCTCACATCCAAGATCTAAACCCTACTCTCCTTAGCCCAGTTTAGATACTATCTCTGCCCCATGAAGTCTGTTCTTCTCTGTCCCAGTTGAAACACTTTGATCCCAATCTCACTTTGTTCTGTACTTCTTATCATACTAATCTCATCTACCTTATATTATTGTATTATGTGAGCATGTTTGTGGTCCTTATTAGATTTGATAAGCTTGGAGGGCAGAGCTTTCTCTGGAGGCCACAGGCTCTAGCACAGAACCACGGTTGCCTAAATGATGAGTTTGTGGATGTGCAAATAAGAAAATCTGCACTGACAGTGGCTTTAACTTTTTCCTAAGAGCATTGGCATGGTTTGTTTTCTCTTCTCATCTTTCCCTTATTTATGGTTGTTTTTCTTGAATGGCTTACAAATTAGAGGCAGAAATAATCGGGAAAGATAAATAATTAACAATGCCTTATTACGTTTAGCAGCAACAGCAGGTATCACAAACACGAGCATGCTTACTTCTCAAATGAAATATACAAATAAAGCTTGTAAGAGGACTTACTGTAATACCAGTGGTGAATGTTAAAAGATTTTAGGAGGGAGCTGAAGTTTTGATTGGGACTTGAAGAAAAGATATGTTTTTAAGGGCAGGAAGGAAGTAGAAAGGCCTACTATTCAAAGTGTCACATTAGGACCAATGGCAAAACATTTTCAGTAAAGGAATTAAATATTTTAGGCTTTTTCAGAGCTGGTTACTTAATTCATAGACGCAGTACAAAATGAAAATGTGGGCTCCTTGTGCAAAAAGCAACGATAAAGTGTCATGAAAGGTACTAAAATGTAAAGCTTTTTTTCCTTCCTTCCATGGTCTTGCTCCTTCAACTGTGTTATGGTATTTTATATTTGCTATTTAATATCATTCTAGGTAAAGACAATTTTAAATTTTAAATTATTAGCATGAATTTTGTCATCCATCTTTATACTGTGCAATGCCAGTTTTAAATGCCAATATAAGAGGTTTTTTTAAGTTATATATATAGAATTGTTAAAATAAGAAACATTTCCTATTTCATAACTCATGCAATGCATATTTATTTTGTTCTCACCAGAAGAGTAGAAACACTGCACAGATTAACTCAACTTTTTATTTCATTTCTTGATACACATTCTGTAAACACTCTGTACCTTTGGCTTACCAATGAATAAGAAAGACTGAAAAGAAAAAGAAACGGTGGGTTCCTTATCTTTCCCTTCCCCTCTCTGTCACAGTTTTCATCTTAGGTGGTTGGCCGATTCATGGAAGTAATGCAGGTTAGAAAGGAGAGATATAGAGGATCCATTAGTCACCTGTCTGTCTTAGAAGGTCCTTGTTGTCTATCCGTGTTTAAAGCAAGTTGTGTTTCCAACTGGAAATGTGATCTCTGAGGGCTGTCTGTGTCCTGGCTTACTCTGTATTAGATATTAACACTTGCTTTGTACTCAGTGAGTTTTATTGAATGTGCGTCATAGGCTTGCCTACCAGAATCCTGAACTCATGGGCAGCAGGCATGCTGTGTGGGAACAGGGTGGCAAGAGATGGTGGACATGCACATTGTGTATGCCTCTTTTGCGCTTACACATGCCGGATTTTCTCATTAGAGTTCATTTTAAAAACACAAGTGCAAAGGGGTGTCTAGGTGGCTCAGTCGGTGGTATGTCTGACTCTTGGTTTCAGCTCAGGTCCTGATGGCAGGGTTATGGGATCAATCCCCACCTTGGGCTCTGTGCTCAGCAGGGAGTCTGCTTCGGATACTCTTTTTCTCTTTCCCTCTGCCCCTCTCCACACTCATGCATGTTCTCTCTCTTTCTCTCTCTTTCAAATAAATAAAAATAAAATCTTTTTTTAAAAAGTGCAAAATTATTGAGAATTTCAAGATGGGAGCAAGAGAACCAAGCACAGATTGAGTGGGACCCTGTGTGACTATATACATCGCATACCCATGAAACTGGCCCTAGACTTTGCCAGCCTTATGTTCTCTGTCCATTTAACTGTTTTAACATGAAGCAGCCATAGACAATATTTAAATAGATGGGAATGGCTGTATTCTAATAAAACTTTATTTATCAAAACAGATGGCAGGCACGCCTGGGTGGCTCAATGGGTTGAGCCTCTGCCTTTGGTTCAGGTCATAATCTCAGGGTCCTGGGATTGAGCCCCACATTGGGTTCTCTGCTCAGCAGGGAGCCTGCTTCCCCCCTCCCCACCGTCTGCCTCTCTGCCTACTCATGATCTCTCTCTCTGTCAAATAAATATATAGAATCTTAAAAAAAAAAACATAAAACAGATGGCAGCCAAGATATGGCTACGGGCCATGGTTTGCCGATCCTTAGTTAGGTAAGAACATGGAGGTGAGAAAGTATGAGGCCCATCTGAGAACTGCTTACAGTGGGAGATAAGTCTGGGAAGGTCATATGAAGCCCAGGAATGCAGAGCCAGGTTAGATCATTTGAATGTTGTCCTCTAGGTCATGGGGAGTGATTGATGGTTTTGAGTTCATTGAGTTCACATGATGAAAGGAGATTTTTAATAAATTAATATGGAGGCATCGTGTCAGAAATCTAGACAGGCGTGAATCTGCAAGCATTGTGAGCTACATGTGAGATGACAGGAACCTGAGAAGGAAGGAGATGCGATGGTAGGAGAATCTGATTTGAGAGAAATTTTGAAAGGAGCGCCACTGCGATGGGGCATGGGATTCCATGTGGGGGCTGAGGAAAGAAAAGAAGGAAAGAAAGGACCAAAATTTTGAACTCAGAAGGCTGCAAAATAGATGCTTCATTCATTCCATGGACCTATTTTGTATGTACCTCACATTTGCTAAAATGCCCTTAAACAGAGATAGTTGGTAAGCGGCCTTTTTGGTTGGCTACCGAATTTTGGGCTGTTTGTGTTGGTGCTGGGTGACTGAGTTTACGCAATGCCAGGAGGGCGTTAGATGCGCAACACTGACACTGATGAAGGAAGTGAGGGGCAGCAGTAAAGGGGTGTGATCCATCCTCACAGAAATGAGAACCCCAGACCAGTGACAGCAAATGGGATCTGTAGGGGAGAAAGCAGAGAGAGAAAGGAAAGGACATACTTTGACAGCGGCCTTTCTGTTGCCAATTAAGGTGATATTTCACCTTCCTGTTTAACCTTTTCTAGAAAGATTAAGGAACTCATGTTTGATCACTGAGAGCGAAATGAAACAAATATGATATGAAATAAGTCACATAAATCCCCCTTCGTTTTCAGATGAAGTCAGATGCCAAAGCAATTCGGTGGCTTGTGTTATGATTTGCTTAGAGAATTAAATTTCACTTTTGCCCAAGCAAGTATGGTATCCTAGTCGTTTCCCTAAAACACACACTCAGTTTTATCTCACCTAGTGTGGCTGGCTGGTTGACTATCCTCTTTAAAGATGCATTTTAGGGAAGACAAGGGCAGTGCCACAGAAACCGAAATCATCACAGATACTGTGAATGTCACAGATACTGAATGCCTTACAATGTGTTTGCCATAGGAGCTTAGAATGCTGTGTGTTAAGCTTGTGTATTAGCAAAAACTTTGTGTACATGAGGAAATGTAAATGAGATTTCTTTGTAGCATTCTTATCTGCACATGTGTATTGAGGACGCATTGAACCATGGCCGTATGCTTATGCACAGAATATACAGGTTGTGTGTATTCCTAACCTCTCTGTAGACTTGCTGAAACACGGCACCATCTGGCCCATGCTCCATCATTTAGTTCCCTTGCTTGGCTGGAATTTTCCTATAAACAGGAATGTTGGAATAAAGAGGCCGTAGTTTGGCTACTATTAGACTGAGAAAACCTGTATCAAACAAGGCCAGACTAATTAGGTCTACCTCAGGCTTTCTTTGGTCACTGTTACAACAAATATTCTCAAATTTCAACTTCAGAAATGCTATAGGTGTTTTCTTTCCAGGCAACTCTGTATTTTAAATATATATATATATATATATATATATATATATGACAGTTTTTAGGATAGTTGTCTTTAATTTCCAACCACTCTTAAGATTTAGAAGGTTCCGAAATGATGATTTAAGTGAATTTTGCAAGACTGGTTTTCACACTGTTAAAGTACTGGTCTGTATCTCTCATCCTGTCTGGCTGTCTATCAAGGCATATCAAAGAGCATGTGTCCGCTTGCTCAAAGTATAAAAAACATCACCAAAAATAATTCTTCTAGTGTGTGTGTGTATGTGTGTGTCCATCTGTATGTGTGTGTGTAAGTACTATACAGTTTAGTTGCTGTGTTTTGTTGTTATTGAGACATTCTGATTGTATTTGATGCAGGCAGATACCGGCACTCCTTTACATTCAGATCAGGAGATCTGCTGGGTAGACGGGAGAGCATGTGTGTATTTTATAGTGAAACAGGCTTTCAGTTTTGAGGCCTGTCTGCATACCTGCCTTCAACTATGTTTACTTGGGTGGGCACGTGTTAAGGCTACAAGAATCATTAGATCTTGGAATCGCTTTGCTGAAGGAGACCTTGATTCCAGGGCTCATCATTTCTTATCTCTTCTATAATGAAAAGATTCTAACTGGTTTCCTTGGCTTTGGTTTTAGCTTTCTTTGTAGTCTTGGTCATATCAAATTTCTACTTAGGAAGTGGTGTGTACTTTCTTTTCATTCTTCCTTTTTTTTTTTTTCCCCAATTTACCAGCCTCATTTTCTGCTACTCACCAGTTAGTACCAGTGTCTCCAGGCCATGTCCAGTTCTTCCTGGCTCCTTCGGCATGCCCTGCACTGTCTGTCAAGCTTATACATCTTTGTATGTGCTGTTTCCTCTGTTCAGAGTGTCTAGTGAATTTCTATCCCTCCATCAAGACCAGACTCTAATGACTTATAAATGGGTTGATTGATCTATTGTTTTATTGATCCTCTCCTCCAGTGGCACCTCCCTTATAAATGAGTTGATTATCTATTGTTTTATTGATGGTCTCATTTCAGAAACATTATAGGAATGCTTGCTATGTTCTGGGAAACTTTCTGTGAACAGACTCAAATATTCCTTCCTTTGGGTTTTCTCTTGCTTGGTACTCACGGTCATTACTAACTATGTGGGTTTCTAATCATTTGGACTGCCTCCCTTAATAGAGTCTGAGATCCTTGTGAGTGCAGACTTCATTTATTATTTAAATCTGTGTTTCCAGCATCCAGGCAAGTGTTTGGCACATAGTAGGCACCCACTAAATGTTTGCTGTTAACTAGGATTTGTTTTGCCAGGAGACTTCTTGGGAGGTACTAAGTGGGGTGCCTTCCTTTCACGTATAATGACCAGTCTTTGTTCTCTAACACTGCCTCCCCCAGAAGTAGATAAGCTAGAGTTTTCTCCTTACCAGCCATCCTTTTCTCATCCCCATCCCGCTTTCCCAGCACTCCTGGCACCCTCCTGCTGTGTGCAAAGCTCCAGTCCTGGGAAAATACCATGCAATGCTTTCATTCTAAAGGGGAGCAATTGAAAGCATTTCTCTGGTAATTTAAGCACACAGCAGCTACCTTTGCAAAAGCCTGGTTGCTAAATTATCCCCTTGGCTACTCGTTTTCCAGGAGGGTAAAGGGAAAAAAAAAATACTTTGGGGGGATGGGGAGAGACTCTAGCAAGCAAAGAGCCTGTTTTTGTGTGTGTGTGTATGTGTGTTTAGCCTTCTTTGTCTCCACCTCCTCTCCATTCAGCAACTGTAGGGCTCCTGGTGTGGCACGTTCTGCTACTTTTCCTTTTAATGTTTTAAATGCCACAAATGCCTGTCATAAACTGCCTTCTTAATTATGCAGAAGTGGAGCTGAATGGTTAGTTAGCAGCGCTATTGCAATTACTGCACTTTTTCAGGTCTGCTGCTGTTTTATGTGACACTGTTTTCTAAGTTGCTGATTAAGATGATGTAGTGGGTGGAGTCCTTCTTCCCACCAGTGGAGAGAGGCCTCGGAAGGCTGGGATAATGGGTCCTCAGGCAGTAGTTTATGGCCTAATAGGAATTAAGGAGGGGAGCCAAGGATGGGGTGGAGAAGATATGCCCATTTGTTTCCTTCTTCTTACAAATGAAGCCCTCTGGTCTTTTTTAGCTTTCTCCACTGTCCATTCCTGATGCTGAAAATTGTTAAGAGAAGCATCCAACGTGGCTTTTAGGGACAAGTCCCAATTCAGTTGGACTTAATGTTCAGATGCTTTCAGGCATCTTCAGATTTCCTTGTGCAAAGAAAAAGAGTCTTTATGCTGGAGTTCTAATGCTGGCAGAGAAATTTAAGAGATGTGAGGATTTAAATTAATCTCTTCAACTCACTGTATCTTTCTCTCTCTTTTTCTAACCAAACATGAATAATACTGTGTGCCCATCTTGGACCCTGTGAGGCCATGCTTCTAGGATTGTTTTAGGTACTAATTGAAAAAGAAAAGGAAAACATGTGAACTTGAAAGCAGCATGCTGTTGCAAAAGACTGTAGTCATTCATTCATTCATTCATTCACTCATTCATATTTATTGAGTACTTTCTATGTCCTGGGCCCTGTGTAAGGACCCAAGGGAGAGGACAGAAGCAATGCAAATTCTTAGCTTTTCCAAAAATGGCCTTCAAGTTAGGGATACTGACATTAAACCCATCAGGAAATAAATATATACTTTTTTTTTAAAGATTTTATTTATTTATTTGATAGAGACACAGTGAGAGAGGGAACACAAACAGGGCAAGTGGGAGAGGGAGAAGCAGGCGCCGAGCAGTGAGCTGGATACGGGGCTCTATCCCAGGACCCTGGGATTGTAAGGACCTATTTTATATTTCTATTTTAGCCAGAGGCTTCCATTGAAGTTAAACAATAACTTTGTTGTTTAACCCTTAAACTGTCCCTGCTCCCCTTCCCCCAGGGGACTTAAAAACAAGTCCCGGAGACCAGCTCCAGGTGTGGAGGCCAAGAAAAACAAGGCTGTATCCACCTCGAGTCTAGCCCTGATATAAATACAGCCATCTTGGCAAAGCAAAAGCCGGCACCTTGCACTGTAAGAGTGGGTTAGCATAAGAATGGCCATCCTGAAGGCCGGGAAGCCATTTTACTGAGCGTCCCTAACCAGCCCACAGGGCGTACTTGACTTGAGACAAGAGAAAGTAGCTAAAACCTGAAAAAACAACTTAATCCTATACCACCAGGGCGGTTAGGCGGTGGTGCCACAGGGACCAGATGTTAAAGAAAAACAAATAGTTAACTTGCAGAGGTCACAATCCTACAAGACAGGAGTCTCCCTTGGTTTGCAAATGTCCTGGTGATTTACAACAAAAAGGCCATCTCTTCAAGGGCCCAATTTCCAGAGACCAGTGGCTCAGTTCCTCAAGGCCTAAGGTCGCACCATAAAACTGAGGGAGGCTGAGGCAGAAGGAAATGTAAATAAAGTCGAATTTCTTCTAAACCTAAATCTTGCCTAACCGCCAGGATGGCGTCAGGGTGACGCAAGGGCGGCAAAAGGTTAAACAAATTTAAACTGGCAAAGTGGGGCGCGAGATCTGTATGTAGCTATGGGAAAGTGCCTTGAAAATGCTATATAAACCCTTGGCTTTGAGTGCTCGGGGTCCTTGTGGAAACCCGCTGCGCGGGGCGGATACTTGGACCCCAGTGAGCTGGAAATAAACCTCGCTGTGTGACTCGCATTATCGAGAGTGTTCTCTGTCTAATTGAGGGGTGGTCGACTCCGTACCCTAACAGGATCATGAACTGAGCGCAAAGCAGCTGCTTAATGACTGAGCCACCCAGGCGCCCCGAGTATATACTTTCAAGTGGTGATGAGTGCTATGAAGAAAAATAAAGCAAGATGAGGAAAGGGAGGTATTCTGGGGATGCTGTTTTGGATGGAAAGGTCATAGAAGGTTTCTCTTTGGAATTGACATTGAAACAGTTGCCTGAATGAGGAGAGGCAACAAGGCATAAGAATATCTAGGAAGAACCTTCCAGGCTGAGGGGATAGCAGGTATAATCACTGAAACAGGAAGGCACTTGGCTTATTGGAGGAACAGCAAGGAGGTTGGTGGCTAGAATCCAGTGAGCCAGCAGTAGGGAGTAAAATGAGATCTGAGAGATACCCAGGGCCCTACCCATGTATAGCCTTATGGGAGAATGAAAGGCCTTTGGATTCAAACAATCTTATTTAAAATTTTTTAAAAGAACCATCTTGGCAGCTGGGTACTAATTACGCTCCAAAGGGACAAAGTGGAAGAAAGGACACACTGAGGAAGCTACTACAGAAATCTAGGCAAAAGTTGTTTTAAGGTGATTGTGGTGAATACATTTTGACATCATTTTGATGTTCTCTGTTTTCACAAGGGTTTGCTTCATAAATTAGCAGAGTTTGAAGTTGCAACTTGGACCTACTAGTGAATCATTATTTGTTTTAAAATTGACACATGAAATGATATTTTGATTTTTTTTTTGTAAACTGCTACAAAACATTGAAGGAAGATTGGTCTTGCTTTACATCTGTTAACTCACTAGATATTTGACTAGAGAGAAGGCTGTGTGATCCTAGAGTCAAATAAATACTACCAGCCCTTCCTACCTGACTTCAATTGAGAGTCAAGATTCTCCAGTCTCTCTGTGGCTCCAGGGCTATCCTTCCCTGCCCTTTCCTAGCTGGGAGCCAAAAACCTAAGCAGTGGACCCATGAGTGATCTTCTAATTGATAAAAAGAACTGTACTCATTCTCCCTCAAAATATTTGTTGCAGCTATAGGGGATGTATTCTTACATTACAATCTAAAGGATTTTTATTTTAAAGAAAAGAGAGTTGTTGTCACTGGGAGATACGTGCATTTGTGTGTCTGAGCATGTGGATATGCTGCATTGGGTGGCTGTTTTACTTTGCTTTTTCTCTCCCATTAAAGGAAGTAATCTTAGAGGAAAATAGGATGATAGTCCTGGCACTAGTTGATTTTTTTCTTGTTCAGAGTAGGTTCAGCAGAAAATGCTGGAGTTATGTTTGCCCTGTGTTTTCTCCCTTTTTTTTTTATTTCTATAAGATCACATCCCTCTTTTAATAGGCATCTTGAGAGAAAGTTTATGGCATATTTTGTATTCCTTTTACCCCTTTTATTAAGAGAGAGGTGTCTGAGAAGAGAAAAAAATATATATTTGATTCTCCATCTGAAGCCTCAAGGAAATATGAATTATTAAGCTCCCGAGTGAGGGTAGGCAATGTTAGGATATATATGTGTAGATATATATGTCTATAAGTGGTCACATTTATCTGTCACTTAACGTTGGCTACCTCATAATGCTGTTTGTCCTTTTTGCATATTATTTTGAGCCAACTAGGTCATCAGCTTCTTTAGGGCAAAGACCATAATGTGTGCCTTCTTACAGAATCCAGATCTCCATTAGTTCAGACTCTTTGGTTGCAAGCAACAGAACCTGGCTTAGACTCCCTTAAGTAGGTTAGGAATTTATTGGAAGCTTTTGCATAGCTCATAGAATCAAAGTGAGGACTGGGGAAAAGGCTTCTAAAATGAATTAGGGAATTTGGGGAGGTAAAGGTAACAGGAAACAACACGTTTTTCAGGCCACCGCTGCTGGACATAGACTCTGGATTCCCACCTCTCCCCCCCTTGACACCTACCTTCTCATAATATTATTACAAAAGCTCAAAGGTGTTGGGTCATGTGTTCAGCCTTAGGGAAGTAGAAAAAAGTCACTTTTTCAACAGTTCTATGAGTTTATGAACGGCAAGAAGGATATAAAGTTACCCCCCCCCTCTCCAAAAAAGCAACCACCACCAAAAACCGGGGCACCGGGTGACCCTGAACAGCTGTTCACTACAATATCAAACCTAGTTTGATGTCTGTAGTTGGAACTGTCTACAGGTATGGTGGGAGTGATGGCGATGGTGATGATAAGGACAAGGACAAATTATAAATGGTTCTTCTCTTTTGAGGAAATAATCACAAAATGTTCTCACAGTCAGAATGACAAACAAGTGGTATGGCCTTTTGACATTTTAAGTTAATATAGGCTGGCCATCTTCTCTTTTTGATTTAGGTTTCAGCAATGCTTTCCCAAAGGCCACAGTGATAAAGAGTATTATGTTATATAAAGCAGGTGCTGTATTCATTGAATAAGATTCCATGCACCAGAAACAAGGATGCCTAATTGAATCACCTGCACCATATCCCTCTCAGCCCTGGAGGCATAACTGAAGCATTATCTTCGTTGTCACTTTTGTGATTTCCATCCCCATATTCTTACATTATGGTAGCTGGATTGTGAACAACCTCAAGGTCAGACTGAGATACAAACCTGTCCCTTATGTACTTTACTATTGATATGATGCATCCTGACCACAAATATTCATACGGCGGTTTCTCCCATCACTGTTGTTTGTTTGTTTTGTTTTGTTTTCCGTATGACTTTGTCCACACACTTGAAATTCCTTGGGAAAATACACCACCATTCAAAATGTCTTGCCCATGGGGCACCTAGGTGGCTTGGTGGATTGGGTCTCTGCCTTTGGCTCAGGTCATGATCTCAGGGTCCTGGGATCGAGCCCTGCATCGGGCTCTCTGCTCGGCCAGGAGCCTGCTTCCCCTCTTTCTCTCTCTGCCTACTTGTGATCTGTCTCTCTCTAAGAAATAAATAAAATCTTTAAAAATTAAAAAAAAAAGTCTTGCCCATTTAAAAAATAAGTGACAGACTAAATAAAGGACATGCTTTTCTTCCCATACTATCATACCATTTCTGTTCCCTAGATTGAATTTCCTGGACTTAAGCTGCCCTTATAGTTAGCAGAAACATTATTTTAAGAACAATTTAAATTGGACCTCATTATGAAACTGGCTACTGAATCTGAGTGGGGACCTTCTTATAGAGGGAGGTAATTAAATATTCTTCATTGATGCTATTTTAAATGTGCTGAATGAAAGGAGTTAATTATACAGCAGGGAACATGGCAGACTTCTGACTAATAATGAGCTCTATGTTTAATATCTTCATCTTTGTTAGAATCATTAAAGTTGTTGAAACCCATCAGATTGGCTTGAAATGAATGTAGAGTTCTAACTAACCAAGTGCAAATGGAAGTCCCTCACAGATGCAGGGGCTTGCATCTCTAATGATGACTTTAGGGAAGGGATGTAGATATGTTGCTTTGTTCTCTGCAGTACAATCTGTTTCAATTGGCCTTCTATTGTGATTGCAGAGAGAGAAGAGGAGTAAGTCTCATTGTTTCTAGAAATTGCATCTGTTATAATGGACCAATGTGTGTGCCTGAAAATTATAAAAGAGGTGATTTCTTTTCCTCAAAGCTTTACAGGGCCCATCTCTTCAGAGTCTGGTGCTGCTATGTCCCCACAAGATGTATGTTAATGCTGCATCTCGGGATGTATGGGACTCACTAGAGGACCAAGTGTGGTCCTAAGAAACATGCCTATTGTGACAATGAATTGGAGAGACGTGGTCCCTTGAGGTCAAGTTTTCCATACTCCATCACTGGTTTGTTCTGTTTTTCAACGCATTTTGTAAACTCTCAGACATTTCTCTTAAATTTCTCCTCCCCTCTGATTGCTTCAGAGAACAGCAGGTGGCTTTGTTCTTATTTACAGGACTCCCAGAGTTCTGTTCTGCCCTTTCTATATTAGAGTTTGTAACTTTGCCCTTCTAAGTGCAGAAGATCAAAGAGGCTTTCTTCTTCCATCCTTTCCTTGATTTTGCAAGGGAGTGCTGTTACCTGGCTGAGGGGAGCTATAGTAGTGACTGGCTGTGGGATCAGCCTTTGACTGATGTGCACCTGTAGGAGTTGGGAGACACTGAGGAAGTAGAGTGAGTTCTCACGTGGCCCCAGGCCCCTGGTGGTGTGTGTGAATTGGGAGGAAATGCTACGACAGACAACAACCATCACAGGGAAGAGAAAAGAAAGATCCAGATTTAAATTCCAGCTCTAACTCTTACCAACTATATAGCCTTGGGTGTTTGTTTGTTTGTTTGTTTGTTGTTGTTGTTGTTTAATCCTCCCTAAGCCCATTATATAATCTTTAAAATGGGGATAAAGTAGCACCTGCTGTGTGGTCACTGCATGAATTCAATGAGATAATTCATATAAAACACATTGCCTAGTGCTCAATTTTTTCTTACCACTAATCAGCAATGTGGTGGTTAAAGATTGCTTTTGTTGGTTTGTTTGTTTAAATAAATCCAACTAAAATCTTTTCATTTTCATTTATCTGAGTCTTCCAACACTGTAATTTTCCTCTGAGTCTTACTGCTCATCCCAACCAGAGATCTAAGATAACTCTCTTTTTTGTGTTTGATAATTATTTGACATGTTTACTCTCAAATTAAGAAAAAAACCACTTATGTCTTAGTCACTGTTTAGAATGACTGTATGAGACTAAGCATTTGTTTAGCAAAGCATTCTAGACTAGGGAAGAAACATGGTTTGGGCACACTGTAGGGAGAGCCTTTGAGAAAGAAAAATGCCTACCCTTTTTGTAGGGGGGATAGAATTAATAAGCATCAGCTTCCTCCCCAGTCATCTCACTCTGGGGGTCACACGCCTCAGTCTGTGACATGGTACCACTGCAGTGCAATGGACCAAAATTATTTCACACGCACAGCTTTGCTTTGGCCAAGGTGCTTTTTAACCAAAGATGTGGTGAAAAGTTTCAGGTAAATCAGAAAGCATGACCTAGGATAAGAAGAGGAAATCACATCTACTCAAGTAGGAATCTTCCCAGACTGTAGGGAGTTAGGTAGTTCACATCTTTGGAAATGTTGGATATTAACCATTGGTTTTTCAAGCTTAGATGGCCATGAGAATCCTCAGGAGGGCTTGTTAACTCAAGGATGGCTGGGACCCCACTCCACAGGAGGTCTCAGATGGAGCCTGAGCCTTTGCATTTCTAACAAGTTCCCAGGTGATGCTGATTCTTCATGACGCAGAGACCATACTTTGAGAAACACTGCCAAAGTGCCTTGGTATTCAGAATGTAGTCCTTGGACCTCCAGCATCAATATCTCCTGGATGATTGTTAGAAATGTAAATGCTTAGACTCCACCCCAGAATTACTGAATCGTGGTTTGCATCCTAACAAGCTCCCTAGGTGACTTGTTTACACATTAAAGTTTGAGAAACACTGATCCAATAGTTATAGGCAAGGGCTTTGGAGAATTCAGAATTTGAATCATTCAGAACTGGGTTCAAGTCTCAGGGCTGCTAAGTCCCAGCCCTGTGACTTTGGAGGAAGTTGCTTTTTTTTTTTTTTATCCCTAGTTTCATCTGAGAAATTGGGATGATTATACTTATAAAGTTGTAGTGAAGATTAAATGTGATAATATATGTAAAGTGCATATAATTAGTAGTGTTGTTAAATGATGTCCTCATTCCTTTTTATGTGAAATCTGTCCTGTGAAACCATTAAAAACAGCTGTTTGAAGGAAGTATTTGAAATTCTCTGAAGTGTTTTCATATGTCCTGTTTTGAGAAAAGCTATTTTCACAGTATAGAATTAGGTTGTCCTCACTGTGTTATTTTGTCTGTAAATCACAGCTGTAGAGATATGGAATGGATAAAGTTTGCTGTATCCCAGCCTCCTGGTTTGACCTCTGAGTTTGCGAGTGTGTGTATGAGAGAGGGAGAGACAGACAGACAGTGCTTTTTTGTTTGTTTTTTTAAGATTTTATTTATTTATTTGACAGAAAGAGAGAGATCACAAGTAGGCAGAGAGGCAGGCAGAGAGAGAGGAGGAAGCAGGCTCCCTGCCGAGCAGAGAGACCGGACGTGGGGCTCGATCCCAGGGCTCTGAGATCATGACCTGAGCCGAAGGCAGAGGTTTAACACACTGAGCCACCCAGGCGCCCCCAGACAGTGTTTTTTGGGGGGGGGGAGTATGGGGGAACACCTAGTGTCTCTTTCCTCCCTAGTAATAGCATATGGTGTGCATTTTTCAAGATCAAATTAGATTTGTAATATTTGACAACATCTCTTAGTAGGTTCTAATCTCTCTGAGGTGTTATGAAAATGAAGGTTAGACCACTTAACAAAGTGTTTTGAGCACCTGAAAGGTGCTATATAAAATAGGGTGTTTGACATCATTTAATTTTTAAAAGTATAGTCCTTAGTGATGTTTTCTTTATTCTCTAATCAACTGCAATTCTAGTATTTTGGCAGTTAGAAGATACGTTAGCCCTCTTGATGCCCTCAGCAATTGAGAAATAAGTCTGTTGCTTTTCGTGTTTTATATTCTCAAGGCTCAGAATTTTCAAAGTCGTGTTAAGCAAAAGTGAAATAAAATGGCTGCAGAGAAAATAGATTAAAATGAGAATCATGCCAACGTAATCTAAGAGACTTAATGAGAACATCGTTTTCTGGGTTACAATGTAGAGCTCTGTGCAGGTGACTGAGGGGTCTTTGGACCCTGGCTATTGTTCAGCATGGAGGGGCTCTTTTCTGAAATTGGTGTGTCCTATACAAATAGATCCTTTAAGACTGGTCATCACAGATGCATATCTTACTCTGTAATTGCATTTTTAGCATTCACAGGTAAGGGGGTGGAGCTCTCCACTGCTTTGGTAGCACCCAGGGAAATCTCTATCAAAGATAATAACAAGTCACCAAGTTCTCAAGGAACGCATCTCCTGCTGGTCTCTTGCAAGGGTATGTGTGTGGGGAAGACAAAACCCAAGACCTTATCTACACTGCAAATCCTTCAAGTCCTGCTACTTAAAGTGTGATTTGCCAGAGCAGCACAGCCTCAGCTTGAAGTTTGTTAGAAACGCAGAATCTCAGGCCCTTCTTCAGACCCACTGAGTCAGAATTTGCAATTTAACAAGATGTCCGGGGGATCTGCACATGTGTTAACTGCTTTAAGCAACAATTCTTAAATAGAGGAAAGTTGGATTGGCAAACATCTAAAACCATGTGAAGTTCAAATTCAGAGAATGAGGTTAGTTGTTACCAAGATAGAAGGTTTCATAATTCGTTATAATCACTCTAATAGTTGCAGGTCTAAAGGAATGAGTGTGTTTGAGGTCAGTTGTCTACTCTGTCTCTGGGAAGGATAAGCTTTACAGTTAGCCTCATCTAAGGAAGTCTGATTAAGCTTTGTCAAGCTGGGTGGCAGATCCAAGTGGACCCCAAAGTTTAAAAGAAAACAATACAGAAATACAGAAAGGGCAATGCCAGAACAAAGCGTAAGGCAGAGAAAAGCTCCAAAATAATAAGATTGTGAGGTTTTTGAATATAATGGTAACAGAAATCTGATTTCAATATTAATGAGGCTCCCCACTATTTGCCGCCTAGGTTTGGAAGCCATAATCAAAGGGATTTTGTCTAGAGTTAACATATATTTTTACTTAAGCTAAAGGGAAACCTTCGCCTCTGTCCCATTAACCAAAGCTGTGGCGTGTCTGGGGCTGGGCATGCTGCTGGGAGTTGTGGGTGGGAAGCAGCTTTATCCCCTGAACACATTTTCTAGCAGCTTTTAAAACTGGAGTGCAAAAAAACAAAACAAAACAAAACAAAAAAACCAAAACAGCAAATCTGACTTAAATTGCTCCGATCAATAAAACCAAGTCACTGACTCGTATCACTGAAAAGAATGTCAAGCTCACTTAAGTGAGACTTGAGCCAGGGTACAAAGATGTCACCCAAGACATCAATTCTCTTGTTTTCCTCCACTTTTTCTGATACCAAGTTTATACCAAGGTTGGACACTCATGGTTGTCAGAGGGAAGCCAGCAACTCTTGCCCTCCCTGCTTTTTCCTTTCTTTAGAGTTGGAGAAAAAAGAGAATCTTAACCCCATCAAGGAGCTGGGCACCTTCCCTCCAACCTCATGGGTCCTCAGATGGAAATCAGGAGGATTCATTTCTGAGACAGAAAGTAAAAAATATCCAGCAACCTAACTTGCCCTGAACACCTCCTCCATATAGTGCTTTATTCACACTCCTTTTTTAAAAGATATTTATTTATTTATGTATTTATTTATTGAGAGAGAGCATACACAAGCATGGATAGAGGCAGAGGGGGAGGGAGAGAGAGAGAGAGAATCTCACGAGTGGGGCCTGATGCAGGGCTCAGTCTCAGGACCCTGAGATCACAACCTGAGCCGAAATCAAGAGTTGGAGCTTACCTGACTGGACCACCCAGGCGCCCCTCTTCAGACTGCTTTCAAGACCTCATGTCAAATTGCATAGCAGGTATTGTTACTAATCTGCAGATGAAGGCTCTGAAGTAGAAAGCCCATAAAGGAAATATCTGGGATCATGGCACTAGTCCGCTTATCACAAAGGAGTCCTGGCTTATTGAGTGGGTTTCCAGCTGGGGGTTGGGGAAGAGATAAGTAGGCCAAGAGCCAGATTCATCCTTTTTTCATTGAGCCTCAGCCCTTCCATGTAGTCAGTGTGACCCATACATACATTTATATGTTCAGTCCCGTTTTTACCAAATCCTGACTATATAGGAAAAGTAGAAACTTTCCCAACCCCATTCAATTCTCTGAATTTAAAAAAGAAAAAAAAAAAGTTGTCATGTTAAAACACTTTTACAGTTATTTGATTCTTACAGTTAACTATGCCACAAACATGGATTTGAAACCAATTAAAATGAGCATACATTGACTTCCATGATGGTCAGTTAATTCAGTTCTTTAGAAGTGGTAAAAATAATAAAGAGATTCAGATCAGAAAAGTAAGTTATGATTCAAAAATTATTATTTTTTTAATTTAAGCTACCTCTGGAAACAGTTTCCCTTTAATCGAAATAGCCCCCCTTAAAAAATGGTTGACAACAGAACTTTTTGTACCACAAACTGTATCAGGAAAATCTGTGGCAGAATAGTTGAAAAAAGCTCTTTCAGAACACAGAAGTCACCTTAGTTCCAGAATTCAACCTCGGCTAAGATTTTTTTTTAATTTAAATTTTAGTTAGCGAACATACAGTGCCATATTGGTTTCTGGAGTAGAATTCAGTGATTCATCACTTACATACAATACCCAGGGCTCATCACGACAAGCACCCTCCTTAATACCCATCCCCCATCTAGCTCGTCCCCCCACCCACCTTCCTCCATCAACCCTGAGTTTGTTCTCTATTCTTAAGAGTCTCTTATGATTTGCTTCCCTTTCTCCTTTTTTTTTCTTTTCCCCCTTTCCATATGTTCATCTGTTTTCTTTCTTAAATTCTGCATATGAGTGAGATCATATGGTATTTGTCTTTCTTTGACTGACATATTTCAGTTTGAGCTAAGATTTTTATAATTCAGAGGGAAATATTGTGGAGACTTATGTATTATAGAGGCAGTAAACCATTTGATTATATCTTATTCTGGATATGAGCATTATACAGTAGATTCTCATGGGCTTCATCCAGGATGCTTTCAATTTTTTTTAATATGTCCTCAGCCTACCAGGAAGATAAGAAAACATTTCCAATTTAACTGAATTTTTGCTGTTTCTATTAAATTACTCTATTGAATGAGTATTTGCAGGTTCTGACTACCCACATGATTATTGGTGAAATCTTTGACTGGTGGCCTCTGTGGCATTTAAGAGAAAGGAAACGATCAAACATTAAAAACAAATTTATGTGGTTGGCTTGGTAGAGATTGAACACACTTTCATGTTCCAAATATTTCTAGAAAATACTTAGATTCAAAGAGTAGATAAGAAAATTGATCCCCACTTTGACAGTAAGAGAGCAGACACTGTTTTAATTATTTTCCTTAGAAGGGTAAG
Organism: Enhydra lutris kenyoni; assembly: GCF_002288905.1. Taxonomy (NCBI): domain Eukaryota; kingdom Metazoa; phylum Chordata; class Mammalia; order Carnivora; family Mustelidae; genus Enhydra; species Enhydra lutris. The sequence continues at coordinate 15,153,979 of NW_019154104.1, read as the reverse complement.
GGAAAATGAATTGATGTTTGTTCCATATTGACTGGCCTCAGCACCAGGCATTATAATACAGAGTCACCAGAAACCTGTGACATAGCTCCTGTTCTCAGTGATTATGATAAGGTTTTTGTTTGTTTGTTTGTTTTAACATTTTATTTATTTATTTGACAGAGAGAGAGAGAGAGATCATAAGTAGGCAGAGAGGCAGGCAGAGAGAGAGGGGGAAGCAGGCTCCCCACTGAGCAGACAGCCTGATTCGGGGGCTTGATCCCAGGACTCTGGGATCATGACCTGAGCTGAAGGCAGAGGCTTAACTCACTGAGTCACCCAGGTGCCCATATGGTTTTGGTAAAAGAAAGAGTAATATGAATTAGACTTTTTCTGTTAGCCATTGGCAAGACTTGTCTACTCTACTTTCATTGTAAATCTCAAATTTGACAACTATTTACTGATTCTGCCTCTAACAACCTGCTGTAGGCCAATGTAATTTCTTGCCTAACTTCAGTTCTACCCCACCCCCCCACTCATCTCTCTGTTCCCCTCCCTTGCCTTGAACAAATTTTTCATATAGCAGCACAACCAGAGTTCTCATTTAATACATAGAGTACATCATAAAACCCTTTTCTTGCCAAAAAAAGAGTGCCAAAAAATGCACTTAAAATAAATCTAAATTCCTTCTTATACCTGGAAGTTTTTATAAGATCTGCCCAGATCTCAAATCTCTGCCCCTTGGGGTCATGAGCTCCTGGTCACATTAACCTGATTATTCTTTGATGATGTCACAGAACTTGCCATTGTTTCTATGTGAAGTGTACTTTATTTCATTTGTTTAGTGCATGGTTCCTTCTCATCATTCAGATTGCATTTATATGTAATTTCTGTGTAGAGATTTTGCTTGACCATCCTGTCTAAAAATATCCTATTTGTTAACTTATTTATGTGGATATCATCTCTCTTCCCCAACTTCAGTGGAAAGTCCAGTCTACGAGTTCTATGTTTCTGTCCCATCACCCCATCTGCAACATCTTGAAGTTACACCTCATATACAGGAGTCTCTCAATAACATAAGACAAGACTAAATTAGTGTACTGAAAATGCCACAGGATTTTAGACAAATGTAAAAACATTCAGGCCTGGATTATTCCATGACTATTTTGAAGATTTGCATGAACTGGGGAGTAAGAATCTTTAGGTTAAATAATATTTTAATGGATTCTGAGAGAAGGGGAGGGGATCCATGATTTTTTTTTCTACTATCTTTACCTCTACTCTGATAAGAAAATACAGGATACATTTCTTTAGGATTAAAAAATCACCCAAACTGCCTCCAGTTATTTTTAAAGTTTCTAAGAGAACTCTTTTATTTTATTTTTTTTCCAATTCAAAGATGTTTAAAAATTACATAAAAAGTAGAAAGAAATGGTACTTAATGTCTTAACAAACGATTAATTTGATCGAGTTTCAGAAAAGACCTCATTAAGCTCATGATAAAGTGATTGTTCAGTGTCACTTTCATTGGGTTTTCAGCAATTATGTGGAACAGTTTTTAGAATGAGGCAGCATTTCCCTTTTCAGTAGGACTCGAAACTTCCTTGATGTTGACACAGAAATGCCGAAAGGAAAAGGTGACGAACGAAGGGCTACAAGTCTTGATTCATACATGCTAAAAATATCACATCCACCCCAAGAAGGTTTAGAAATATGTCAAAGGCATTCTTGAGCATTTTTCTCCCATTTAAGACCATATACAAAAAACTTTGAGAATGAAGTGACAGTGAAATTTTTCTCACTCAAGTCCAAGCCAATGTCTAAGCATATAATTTGAATTAAACCTTTATATATAATTTTCTAATTAGATTTTTTTCTCCTTTCATGGCCTTTAAGCTTTACATAACCTTTGTGCTTCCTTGTTCCATTAATCCTTTAAATGCCAGCATCCTGCCAAGAGGGGACTCATTGCACTATTTCCATCATTGTCAACAGAGCCACAAGATCATTCTAGTATATTGGAATTACCCATCCATGAGAAAACGCTGTCTAGGATTTGTAATTATTAGTTGACTCTTATTCAACTCTTTGATGAAATTAGAATTTTTCCTTTTAATGTTTTATTACCAGTTAAAGCACAGACAGGTATTTTATTTTAATTTGAATAAAGAGTACATAATAGAGAGCTGGAATATCCTAAATTATGTACATTTTTGGTAGTTATTTCTATAGTTAATCTTCTTAATTTAACACTTAGAGTAAGGCAATTACCACAATATGGAAATGAGCCAGAAATATTATATCACTGGGAAGTGACTGTAACTGGTAGGTTTGTGCCAAGGAAGTATATTGTTGCTTACATTCCTGCATTATCCATTACTGTAGTCTGTGTGTTCGTGTGTGTCTGGGTCCACTGTGTATTGCATCACATTTCAAAAGATGGTTGTTCTACCCCTTTATCAAGCAACCTCTGGAGAAAATGTTCTTCTATCACTACCCTGTTGGAGTTGATTAATGCTGCCTTTAATTTAATTGAAAATGTTTGATCAATAAGGTCAATTTTTATGGATTTATTTCCATCATTTGATGTGGCAAATCATTAGTTATCATTATCTCAATTAGCACAGATTGCCATGGAAAGTGAAGGGAGTAAATTGCTTTATGGATTTCTGAGAGCATAGGATACACATAACTTTTCTTAACACACATACTTTTCAGCAGTTACCTTGTGCCAAGTTTCCATTTCTATGCTGCAATTTCTCCAGCAATCTAGAGATATCTTTGGGCAGACAGGATGTGGTGAATGGACCAAGTTTGAGAAAGTACAAAAAAGTCATAAAAAAGTCAGTGCACACCGTGAAGGGGAACACCAGTGGGGGTGCTTCAGGGTGAAATGAACCAGTTTCCAGAGAACAGACTGGATTTTAAGAAGAAAGAGAAAGTAAAGTAAAAAGAAAGGAGTGTGGATATCTTTCAGTCTCTTATTCTTTTTTTTTAATTTTATTTTTTATAAACATATAATATATTTTTATCCCCAGGGGTACAGGTCTGTGAATCGCCAGGTTTACACACTTCACAGCACTCACCATAGCACATACCCTCCCCAATGTCCATAACCCCACCCCCCTCTCCCAACCCCCCTCCCTCCAGCAACCCTCAGTTTGTTTTGTGAGATTAAGAGTCACTTATGGTTTGTCTCCCTCCCAATCCCATCTTGTTTCATTTACTCTTCTCCTATCCCCTTAACCCCCCATGTTGCATCACCTCTCCCTCATATCAGGGAGATCATATGATAGTTGTCTTTCTCCGATTGTCAGTCTCTTATTCTGAAGACCCATGGTATAGGTCGAATTGTTGCCTCTTGCCCTCAACTTCATAGATTGAAGTTCTAACCTCTAGTACTCAGAATGTTACATTATTTGGAGAAAGGGTCTTTATGGAGTTAATCAAGTAAAATGAGATTGTTAGGGTGGGACTGAATCCAACGGGACTGGTGTCCTTATAAGAAGAAGAAATTTGGATACAAACATGTATAGAAAGAAGATGTTATAAAGAGACATAGGAAGAGGATAGCCATCTACACACTAAGGAGAGAGGTGTGGAACAGCCCTCAGAAGGAACCAATGCTGTCAACATCTTGATTATAGACTTCTGGATTTTAGAACTTTGAGACAATACGTTTCTGTTGTTTAAACCACTGAGTTTGTGTTACTATGCTATGGCAACCCTAGCAAACTGAAACAGCCCATAAATTATGACTAACATTTCACATTAAGCAAACTATACAGAAGCTTCCCCAAACACCAGGATACTAAAATCTACAGGACTTACATTAACTATTTTCACTGAACTTTGAAATATAGAATCCAAAGAAATTTAGAATCTAAGCAATATTGTATCAAAGCACTTTATAATCAAAGCACTGATTGGGGGAATTGATCTCTATGTATCTTTAAAAAAGTGAACCCTTTTTTAACAAGGCAAAAACTTTGAAAAGCCTGATTCAGAATGTTAAGTAACCCAAGGGTGAGGAACTACAATTTATGGGAAATTCAGCCAAATAGCGTCTGTTGTACTGGGACTGTGGCGTTAGAGTTATAAAATGGCAAAGTGAATCCATCATAGAGATTTATCCTGGACGAGCTCACATCTGGACCAAAGGTGATCCATCAGTTCTGTCATTTTATATTGAAATCCATAAACTCCCTATTCTACATACCCTAGTTTTTGTGCATGTGTGGTATAGCAAAGATCCCGTCTCTGATGCATGCTGGAGGAAAGGGTGTATATTTTTGTTTTTATAGTTTTTGTTTTGTTTTTGTGTTTTGTTTTTAGTAGTGACAGCCAAAAACTCGTTTCCTGGGTTCCTCTAGATAGGAAGCTGACCAATTATTGGTGAAGAGTAGAGTAGTAGAGTTTAGAATTGGGGCCAGCCCTGAGTCATATGGTGAGGGGTCAGAAGTTCCTCTCTCTGGCTCCGTACATCGCTCACCAATCTCAGATCCCTCATGAAGTCCTCTAGCTACCCAGAACTCCCTCTATGTCTTCCTCCCCAGGAGCAGGGAGGAGAGTTAGTGTTAACTGAGCCCTTAAAGGACATCATGTGCTGCACATGACTCTTTAGAAATGTTAGGCTCGTATCAACTCTTTGGTTATCAATAATAACGCTATTATTATTTTCAGTTTACAAAAGAAGAAACTGAGGCTTAGAAGGTAAAATTACTTGTGCTGTGCCACCTAGCAATATATGCTGGAGCCAGGACTCCAGCCCAGGACTAACAAGCTGATATTCTTAAACACTGGTCCCTGATGCCTCCTGGAACAACGTCTCAGACGTCTCATTTCTCCATCTAACCTTGCCTGCTCTAACTGACTAATTCTTGATAATGTAACAATAGGTTACATTGGATCTTTTCACTTCTAGGAAGGACCTCCGCAATTAACTGGACATTTAGAAAAAAATGTCTTGGCGGAAAGAAATGATACTCATCGTGGGAATTTCTCATTCTCATTTTAGCAAAATGTATAATCTTGGACAAACCAGCATCTCCTGAGCCTTGGTTTTATCATCTATAAATGTCAGAGTTGGATTAACTACTCTCTAAAGATCTCTTCCAGACTTAAAATTCTAAGATTCTTTCACATTAAATGTAACTCCTTTTCAACCTATGTGTACACTTGGCCCTTCAGTGATCCTTTTCATAAGTTGGCAATTGGAAATACTAAGTCAAGAAATATGAGAAAATGGGCAAGCCACTCTTAACAGCTCTTAGCCTCAGTTTCTTCATCTATAATATGAAAATATTTAGTGTACTACCTCATAGGATTAATATTACACATGCCAAGTAAGCTGCCTGGAACAGAGAAGTGTCACTAGCTACAGCTAGAAGAACATGATCATCACTGGTGTGATCCGTTCTATTATCATCTTCCCAGGGAAATCACAGTATATCTAGGGTTATAAAAAAAGCACCCATCATGACTACTCTTTTTCTTTAATCGTAAAGCATTTTATGCAGACTGCCTCTTTCAACTTTGTATTCTACAGGCATTGGTATCTCATTAAAAGCTGGGCAATATTTATACCAAACAGTATATCATCCATGTGTTCATTTATGCCTGCAGAGTTCCACCTCCCTGCACGCTGTGAGAACAATAGGCACTTTAATAGTCTGAAGCAAGAAGGATATTAGCTCCATGAATCTTTATTTTAAATTACATTTCTGAGTTAGAGGTGTCAAAATGGTAGCACAAGTTAAGCGAGTTTGCATTCCCCAGTAGGGCCATTGATATTGGTTACAAATAAATTACTAGCACAGGTGATGATAGCAAAGTCCATGCCATCTTTTATTTAGCAAAGTATTTCTCTTGTTAACAGCTTCTTCTGTATGCTTTTCCTTCTTCTGTTACACATCAATCATATTTGACACACTGCCCAACGTCAGGGTAACAACAACAACAACAACAAAAAGCAATATTCAGTTAATCAACCAGATGTTTGGCCTCATGCTGCCTGAAACATCTGGATGTGTAACTAAATGTTGCATTCCTTTATCCAGTTATTTTGTGTTGTGTTACTAGACAGAGATAAAGAATAAAGCTGCAGAATTCTTTCTTCTATTAAGAGAAAGATAGTAGCATCTTGAGCCTAATGTCCTGGGGCCATAGCCTAGCTCTTCCTCTTAATAGCTGCACAATTTGGGCAGAATTAGGGTCATTTGAGAGAAAGTGTGTGGAAGTGTTACATAGATTCTAGACACACGTGTTTTTAAAAGAATCCTAATTCCTTTAGTTAGCCATGCAAAGGGCCATACAGTTTATATGTTCTGGAAAGAAAGTGAAAAAGAATAAAGATCTAATAGCCATTAAACTCCTGAATTTCAGAACTACACTGATAATACCAAAAGCCAAGATACATCAAGTACTGGCTATGGGTCATTGACTCTTCCAAATGCTTTACATGCATTTAAACCTAAAAGTCCTGGGAAGTGGGCACTCTTATTTGTCCCATTTTATAAACAACATAATTAAGGACCAAAGAGGAGAGCAAACAACTCACCCAAGATTTGAACTCAGACAATTTGACTCTAGAGTCTGTATCCTTAACCTCTGTAATACTGTCTATACCACTCTTAGACCAAAGTATTTACCAGCTTCTAGCACTATCACTTCCTAGCCTGGGTTTGTCATCTGTACAATGGGGACAGCTTTACCAACCTTAAAAGTATTATTATGAAGATTGAGGGAATGCATGAAAAGGGTTTAACCATGTTGGTTTATGGTAAGCAGTAATTAAAAGTAGCTATTTTTTATTGACTAGGTCATACAATATTTGTGATCAAACAAATATCCCAATAGTGATTTAATATGAATAAAAGTTCTAAAAAGTCACCTCTTAAGAGCCCATCCAAGAGAATTTTTTTGGAAAAGAGTTTCTAGAAGGTTACGCATATTTGGTTAATTCTTGATACAGGCTATTACTGGAATAATTGAAAGCCCTCAGGTTATTGTATTTTTCTGCTTCATTCCAGTATGGAAAAAAAAATGCTCTGAATATTCTACTTATGTTTTACCTCAACTTTAAGTACAATGAACATGTACTGAGTGCCTATTAAGGGAGGGAATGTTCTGGGTTCTCTCTTTTCTTCCCCCTTCCCTTGGGAATGTTCTGGGTTCTCTCTTTTCTTCCCCCTTCCCTTCTTTTTCTATTTCACTTAATTTCATATTCATAAAACTCTGTAAAATCAACTCTTTTTTTTTTTTTTTTTGCTTTTTTTTAGTTTAGGAATCACGGCTTTAAATAAGTTGCATCATGTCTCATAAATAAAGGTGAGAAGCAATATTTTAACCCATGTTTGGACATGAGGTCCAGCGTTTTATCCAACAAAACAAAATACTGCTCTGTGAATAAGTATAATGCTAAAGGCCACCAGTTCCTGGAGATCTACAATAGGCCAGATTTACGGCTCCATGCTTTACATACATTTTCTAATTGAATTACCACAAGTTCTTGTGACTGATACTTGGGTGTCATCAGGCAACTCTTTCTGCTTACCGCTCCATCTTAGGATCGGAGGCCCTTAGTCATTCTCTTTTCTTTTTTTGTTTTTAAGATTTTATTTATTTATTTGTCAGAGAGAGAGAGGGAGAGAGAGCGAGCACAGGCAGACAGAATGGCAGGCAGAGGCAGAGGGAGAAGCAGGCTCCCCGCCAAGCAAGGAGCCCGATGCGGGACTCGATCCCAGGACGCTGGGATCATGACCTGAGCCAAAGGCAGCTGCTCAACCAACTGAGCCACCCAGGCGTCCCACCTTAGTCATTTTCATTACTTTTGTTCAGAGTGACCTTTTCTTGACTGATTGGCTTCTCAGGATCCTCCATTCTTCATGTTGTGAGGAGCACAAGTTTATAATTGGGAAGTAAATTTGGTCATCAACTTTGATAGGATAGTGGGCAAAGTTGACAGATTTTCAGCGACTTCTCAGAGGGTGCTTTCTGTTGGCCTGGTTTCTATAAACAGCTTAAACAGCTTTTGTCAACACTCAGCCTGATTAAATTGCAAGATTATGATGTTTTCAGACCCAAAATGAAAGTGACGCATTCTTGTTCTTTTAGTGGTCTCATAAAAGTCAAATGTTTAATCTCAGGAGGAAATTTAGAAGATGGAAGTAAAACCTTAATGAGATGCAACATAAATAATAGAAGAAGTCCCTTTCCATGAAATGACTTCTGATGAGGTTTCTTCAAAGAAATAAACTATAAAAGAAAGCATTTTAGACATTTTAAATCTACTAGTAAACATTACACTTTAAAAATAAAGTGTCAATAAGACTTAACATTTAGTAGATAGAAAGGATTAGACAATTAGTATCCATATAAATGTTATTTTTCCAAAACACTAGGACTGCACCACCAAATAAACCATATTTAAAAAAATGTTTTTTTAAAGTTTCAGTCCATAAAACCTGAGAAGTGACTGGGACACAGCACAAAGAGGATTCTTTTTCATCCCTTATGCAGCCTTTTGTGTAACAGAATTCTTGATCCACACGTGAGCACACGTGTATATACGCAGGTGTTCCAGCCATTGTTTCTCCCAGTGCTTGATAAATGGAAGGTGCTCAAGAAATGGTAGCAATCCCCATTAATTACATTATTCATCTTATTATTTAAATGCAGTTGGTAGAAGGAAAGAGTAAACCTGGGTTGTTAAAATACTACAGGGAACCGCTATAATTTTTGTACCCTCTCATTTTATTTCTCTAATCATCCCAAAGTGCCCTCATTTGCTGGTTTAGAAATAACAAAACCACACAAAATTGTGATCCATCTCCAAATTTGCCTGAGTGTCATAGTAGTCTATGACACTGTCGAGTGCTGACACCCAGGGTATACGTAAGATGAGTAGTGATACTTGGCTTCTGATCACCAAGTATAGATCTCACCCAAGATACAGATGATTGTTTTTGGTTTATAATGATCACACTTGCAGAGTCAGGACAATTATGGTAGGCATATATTTATGTTGGATGTTTTCTTAATGACTATCCCCCTAAAAATTTAAATCAGGGCCACCTGGGTGCCCTAGTTGGCTAAACATCTGACTTTTGATTTTGGCTCAAGTCATGATCTCAGGGTCCCGAGATGGAGCCCCATGGTGGGCTCTGTGCTCACTGGGGAGTCTGCTTGAGATTCTCTCCCTCCTTCTCCCTCTGCCTCTTCCCCCACTGGTGTGATTTCTCTCTCTCTTTCTCTCTCAATACATAAATCCTTAAAAAATTTTTTTAGTCAGATTATTTGCCCAAAGAAAGTGACAAGGTTTGGTTACTGTCTAAAAGAACACTATTAACCTAGATTGGTTGGATTTTGATACTGATTTTGAATAAATTATCAGTCACTAATTATAAGGAATCAATATTCTGTGCCATATTTGTAGATAAAATGTGGCTCTTCCTCCCCATTCCTAGGCTTGTCCCTTCCTTCCTTCCTTCCTTCCTTCCTTCCTTCCTTCCTTCCTTCCTTCCTTCCTCCTTTCTTCTTCACATTCCACAATTCCAACAGTTGGCTTATTTTCCACTGCAAGCCACATGACCCCATCCCTAGTTATAACCTAGTTTTAACTCTAGTTGAGTAGATAGAAGGTAAACCCAGAAGAAGAGGAGACGAAAGGCTAGATTTGTTTCTGGTCTTCTAGTGGCACTGATGCCCTCCACAAACTAAGACACATTTGGCTTCCACAAAGCCACTCACCTCTACTATCTAATGATGTCAACCCACCTTCCAGTAGTAATAAAGACAACTGTATGATAGTTGGTGATGTGTGGCCCCCTTCAACCTCTGGTTCTCTCTCTCCTGACATTAAGGAGTACTCTCAGAGAAAACCATGAAGCAGCACAGTGCCCTGGGAAAGTCCACAAGCATGGCAGGAGTTAGACTGGTCAACTCCAGTCCCTGTTTGGGCACATGCTGATTTGTGCAATCATGAGAAATTACTTAAAATATTTATGTGTCCTTCATGCTGTCTGTAATATAGAGTAATCCTAGTTCATGGTTTTTCCTCTTGGAGTTCCTGTGAATGTTAGAATGAGTTATTGCACATAGAAATTCCATTTCCCTGGATGTAGGACTTTCAGTGCTAAGCCCAGGACCATCTCAGGCAAACGGGGACAGGTGAGTGCTCCCTCTGTGTCAGGACCAGTGCTCAGTGTTTTATGTTGGTTACCCCCATTTTATCCTTGCAGCAGTCTGGTACAGCTGCTCAGGGGTTATCGCCGAAAGTTCCACATCCTGAACAACCCTCAGTCCTGAGCAAAGTGGAACAGTCGGTCACTCCAGTGCTCAGTTAGTTATCGACTAATATTCTTGTTACTCTTATGGCTATTATTCAAGCCTTTACCATAGTTTCAAAGAAAAAATAAGCTTCCAATAAATATTAGTTATTATCTAACATCTATGTTCATAATACTGTTACTTTACCTATAAATTCTGGCTTCATCTGCCCTTCTATCCTCCTCTCTTAAGTAGTCCTTTCTGTTCTGTTCATTCAAGACTCAGATGACCCCATACATACCTTTTCTATTTCTTCTCTGAACTGTAGTTGGAAATTTACACAGGGGCTAAAATCTCTCCTGCAAACCTGTGTAAAGGAGCCAAGGTCAAAGGCTGTTGTGTAAATGACAGTCTTTTCCCTTATCTGTGATGTAATTTATATGTGTTATATAAGATGAAGTCTCAGCGAGAACAGGGGAAATAAAACTCTCGGGTATGATTAGATTATCATTTGTTATGTGTTCTGGTAATATTTTCCTTATTAGTGATAAACAGCTCTGCTTTTTTTTTTTTTTTTGGTCCCATAGCATAATCTTAACAATGAAGAAGACTGTCTTTAAAAAAAAAAACAACAACACTAAATTCAATATTAGGTTATCCTAATCTAAAACCAGGTAGCCTGATTAAAACCAACCTTCTTTACTCTCTCCTCCTACCTCAAGGAGAAGGTCACCTGAACACTTAGTTTTTCTTGCCATCTTCTGTTGGGAGTGTGTGTGCTGGTATGTTCCTCTTGTAGGCATAGTTCTTTATTGTGGGAATTGTGAGAGCCCAGTTGCTCTTGGTTTTTAGTACTGCCAGCTGTGTTGTCCTAAAGCTTTTGCCTTTTCTGGAATGCAGAACGTTCTTGAACTTCTCCCTGGCTCAGCCTTCAGAGCCATACCTTCATGCTGCATCCTTTTGCCTTTGAAATCATGTGCAAAAGAGTGTTTGTGCTTAAAATCCATTTACAATCTTACTTTGCTTAAAAATATCGCAGGAGGCAAAACAACATCAATAGGGAAAACATCCATTAATCTCTGTTATTATTTATTTTATGCGTAAAAAGCTTTTTCTTGTTGGCTTATAATCTTGGTCTATTGTGGTAGTCTTTATTCCACTTCCCCCACTCCCATTCAACTAAAGCTTCTGCTGATGTGTTCAATTTGATAAATGAATGCGTTGGAAAATATCATAAATGGCGTTAATCCCTAATTGCATGTGGCTGTGATGTTTAATGTGGCTGATTCTGTTGCAGACCTGAGCGTTTATGGAAAGTCTGAAATGAAAAGAGTGAATGTTAATACCATTGATTTTTGTGGAACATCATGAACAAAATATTACGAATATTTCTATCATATAACACGGAAGCCTTTTCAACAAAAAATCTTGCAATATATACTTCCTGTTAGCGTCTTCCCTTCTGCATGACAAACGACTGCATGAAAGCCATAACTAAAAATATGGCCGCCTTTCTACTTAAAGGAGGTTTGTGATTTGTTACAAAGTTTCTTTTTAAACATCTTTAAGGAAAATGTAAACTTTCACTCCCTTAACAAAGGAAAGCAAACAGACAGAAATATCAGCTAATGCCATTTGAATTGAGTTTGGTTTGGTCAATCTTAGGGTGATCACATCATCCCAGCTTTTCGGGGACTGTCCCAGTCTTAGCACTGAACATTGCATGTTCTGAGAAAACCCTTGCTTCTGGGGAAAAATGGGAGCATTGACTACCCTAATCTTGATAATACTGATTAGCCTGTACTACGCAAGCAGCAGTGAATGAGATGCATATTGTCTTTTAAGCTGATTCTAACTTGTAGACCTGCATTTAGTGTTCCTCTGGTTCTTGAGAAACAGATTTGTGGATGGCCAGTCGAAGGGCTCTTGAGGGGAAGAGGAGAACTTATTTGTTAGAATACTACCCTCTCTGTGTCTTTTTATAGAGGTTCTATTACCTTTTCAGTCCTTTCTTTTGACTACTTACTATTGACAGCCCAGTGGCCCAACCTTAAAACTTGTTCAAGAAGACCATGTGATAAGACCATTGAGATCCTCTAGGCTTCCCGAGGGTTCTTACATAAGAACATTATTCCCTAAGGCAGTTAGATTAAGTCCAGTTTTCTCAGTTTCATGTTCCTGAGGATGGTGCTTCCTTCATTTTCAGCGTGGAAGAAAAAGAAAAGACTGGCAGTCTATTTCCCTAAAAATGAGTCTTCAGAAGGATACAAAGGATTAACCCAATGTGTCCCCATGGATGCCTGTGTCACCCCTATAATTGACATGTCGTATTTTTAACTTTGTATCCTCTGTGTTGGGATTTTGTTATTTTTGTTATGTTAGTGGAATGTTCTCTCTTTTTCTCTATTCCTTGCTCCCCTTCCCTTGCTCAGTTTCCATGGGAACATTTCTGTCACACTAAGAGAGGCTGGAGGTTAGTGACATGGAGCAGTGGGTTTTGAAGTCAGTGTGTGCCTTGGTTTTGAAGTATTTGCTCGGGTCTCAGATACACAGGGTACTGTGTGATAGTTACTCTGGCATCGACTATACACAGTACATCAGTTATTCTTAAAATGAGCAAAGGCCTCTGAGAAGTGAGCCCTAGTACTTTCGTCTCCTGCAAACCAAGCCTCAGCATTTCCTTCAAATTAAACAAAAATAATGGGAAATGTTGTCCCTGAATGCTCAAATTGGGCTGGGAACAAAGAGCCAAAGGCTGTTAGAAAAAAACTATACTGAAAGAAGTAGCTGTATCTTTGGGGCATTTTTGGTGTCAAACGAATGATGATTATTCTGTTGCTTGCTGAGATTATTTTAATGAGCCCCTTTCCCCAAACCCTCCGCTATTCTCCTTTCTGAACTGTATGTGACCATCATCTGCTGTGAGTCTGTGGAAAGGCCAACCACTACAGTCCCCTCTTCCTTGTCCTCACATCCTTGAGGATGTGGCTTAAAAGAAAACAAATTATATTGCTATTTTCCTCAAATAGGACAAAAGGAAAAAAGTCATTTTGATACACAAGTTAATAGGAGATGAGGAGGCTACAGTTAAAATTCCTGTAATATACTAATGTATATTTAATACACCACCTTGATTTGTGGCCTCGAGTTAAATTTTAACAACATATGTTTAGAGCATAATTATTTTCATAATCGTGTTAGCCTCAATGGGAGAACATTTGTATAACATAATTGAAAATGCCAAATGCCTATTTTTGTTTACCCACCCGGTATCTTGGTTTTAGGTAACAAAAACACAGTCTTCTTCTTCTTCTTCTTCTTCTTTTTTTTTTTTTTAAGATTTTACTTATTTATTTGACAGGAGAGAGATCATAAGTAGGCAGAGAGGCAGGTGGGGGTGGGGTGGGGGGCAGGCTCTCCACTGAGCAGAGAGCCCGATGTGGGGCTCGAGCCCAGGACCCAGAGATCATGACCTGAGCTGAAGGAAGAGACTTAACCCACTGAGCCACCTAGGTGCCTCAAAACGTAGTCTTCTAATACATATCAATTCTCTTTAATTCCAATTGCTTTATAAAGAAATTAATTTTTTTTTTTTCGTTTTTCTGCTATGTGGAAGTCACCTTCAGAGTAAGGGTAGGGGTGACTCTTCTTGTCAATTTTTAAGTAACTTCTTGCAAGAGTTGTGATTCCCTGCAGAACTATTCTGCATGTAGTTTTCCTCTGGGTAAAGATTGTGAGAAAGTAAATAAGATGCCTTTTAGAGAAGTCATTTGCTCTATTAATAAGCATCATAGTGCAGTGTGTGGTAAGCTTCCTGTCGAGGTGTAGGTATCTACATATAATGTATATTTCCCTATGTTTTCCTACTAGACAGATTACATGTATAATTCCTGGATTTGAGCAAGAGAGTTACTCTTTTATCAGAGTAAACACTGGAACATTTATAGAGCTTTTGTGCTTTTTCGTGTCACTAAAAGTTGTTCCAGTGTGTATGTATTCATCCACTCTATACTTATTTATTAACCATCTGCTGTATGCCAACATAGCAGAGTTATAAAATTAGCCATGGCCTTCAAACGGACTTCTGAAGTTGATGCTGAAAAATGGATCCCCAATAAGTGATTTATGTGCCTTAAGAAAGGGTTGACCAAACTTCAGAGGTAAAATGTTTTATGGGGTTTTTAATTATTCATTCCTTCTTTTAAGACAATCACGTGCATTTCAGATCAACAATTCATTTGTGGCTAAATTATTTTTTCTAGATAAACATGGTCACCAAGGAATTGAATGAGTGGAGAAACGTTCTTTACGCTGTACTTTTACCCAGTCATATGACCTTGGCAAATTTGTCTAATCTCTTATAAGGCTGTTGAGAAGATTAAGATGATTTGTGAAAAATTTCAGCTGTAGTAGTTACTCCATAAATTGTGGTGGTTTTTATAGGTGTTTAGAATATGGTAGGATGCAGAAAAGAAGGTCATGCAAACTCTGGTCCTTTATACAGGAATGAGGAAGAGGTAGACCCTATATGTTTATGATTAAAGTTGATGGCTGTGATCATACTGTGAAGAGTATATAGTTCTTCGCTGTAGGGTAATTTGATCACAGTGATATTACTTTGAAGAGATAATATGCAAAATTAAATCATCAGTGGCCTAAAAGTGTTAACAAGGTTCTGGGAAAGGAGCCATTTACTTTCTTTCCCCCTTTACAATACAAAGCATACTGTACACAGATATTTAATAAACTGTGATAGCTTGTGCTGGTTGACAGGGACATCAGTAAGCTATGGTCAACCCATCTTTCTTTTCTCCCAACTTTTCATTTCTGGCCCCCTAAATTTTGTAAGAATGAGTTAATGAGTCCAGCTGACTGGCTTGCTTGCTGTAAATAGAATGCTTCCTCATTTCTCCTATCCCCTGCCATTAAGATTGATTTTTAAAAAATGAAGCCTGTTCAGTACTGTTCTAAATAGGCTAATTGGAGGACAAACGAATGATACCAGACATGAAATGTTTAACACAAAAAGATGTTAGATGTTGATTGATGGCTTCGAGAGCAATGAGCAAATACAGGGGAACAATAAATATGTTTTGACTGGGACTGTAGATACCAAGATTCCAGGAATCCAGGAGATGGAATAATGGGACTGAAGACACTAGGCCATATGACTGAAATCTAAGTGCATTCTTGTACTTAATTTTTTAAAAATCTTCTTTAAAGAGAAAGAGAAAGTGAGAAAGAGTGTGTGTGAACAGGGAGTGGAGGGGTAGAGAGGGAGGGAGAGAGAATCTCAAGCAAGCTCCGTGCCGAGCGCAGAGCCCAATACAGGGCTCCAACTCACGACCCTGAGATCATGACCTGAGCTGAAATCATAAGTCAGATGCTTAACTGAATGAGCCACCCAGGCACCCTCAGATTTAATTTTTTAAACTTTCAGTGATTTCACAACTGCTAAAACCCTCAAAGCAAAGAGTGTACCTTTTGTACTATTAACTCTACTTTAAAAGAAATTTGGTACAATGAAAAAAAATAATTAGTTTGTGTGTATTTCTGTTTGGGGTGATTCATCTCACCTCTATCTTCCTCTACTTGGAACAGTACTAGCTGATCTCAGTATCACATTAAAATAGTTGATTTGATTGACCACCAACCATGGTAATGATTTATAAAGAAATTGGTCAAATATTGTGGTGAAATAAATATATTTAACCTAAATACTAAAATCTGGCAGGGGTGGGGGGTGGTGGTGGTGGAAATTGATTAGATGTAGGCAGTTTGATTAGATGTAGAACAGAGCTTTGGTTAAATAACTTGCCTCCAAACAGAGATTGGAACCCTTATTCCACAGTGAAACATACTTTGGAAATGTTGAAAAAAGCCTGAGATTATCTTTACGTAATTATGGGGAAAAAGGGAAGGTTATGTGACCAGCTGCCAAGAAATCAGAACCAGGCACCACATAGAAAGACATCAGCAGGGTGAAGTTCATCAATCCTATTAAGGTTCTGAAACTGGGCCATATGCAGTAGCAACTTAACGCAATTCCAGCAGCCATGTTAACTCTGTCAGAACCAGACTACTGAGTTAAAAGGCATCAGCCTTTATTTCAGAAAGCTGCAGAATGACATTCCCATTTAAATAATCTTGGCAGAACAAAGTTTGGACTAAGGCAAGAGTCAAAACAGAGAGGGGATATTTTCAGATGTATATGATAGATGCAAACGGTGAGGGAGCATTTAGAATAGTCTTTTTTAGTATTTCCTAGAGCAATCTGACTCATTTAGATTGAAGTATCTGTCAGAAGCTACATCCCAGTTCAATTGATCCCAACATTAAAATGTCTCTACATGTTCTCCCTTGTCTTTTCCCCTTCCAGCTTGATAGCTATAATTAGTATTATTCTCCCTTGTGGGGGCAGAAGACCAGCGGAAGTATCAGCCATGCATTCGGCAAAAGCTTAGAACAGTTAAGAGAGCTGGCTGCTTTTCATTTGCCTCTGTCTTAAGTGATGTCTACATCTCCTCCTCCTCCTTTATTAAAAAAAAAACAAAAAAGGAAAGGAGAGAAATTACTCCTTTAAGTCATCACTTAATGTTATTTCAAAGGAATACTTGTTATAGCACCAATCTAAACAGATCGTAAGAATATTTTGATTCCTACTCCTGCATGGAATATCTTAATGCATTTTAATGTCCGTGACACCCCCTTCCCCCCCCCCCAAAAAAAAAACATTCTGTTAAAATCTAACCATTTTGAACTATTCTTTGCCCGTATTCTGATAAGAAATTTATCCTGGCACTGGTTTATCTCTTGATAATAGGCTTCGTGGCTGTAGGGAAATGTTGATACAGTGAGCTAGCATTTATCATTTTGACACCTACTCTTCAGCAGATGACGAGAATAATGGGTGCTTGGATACCACCCTGTAGACCAGTGTTAGCAATCAGCAAGCACCGACCCAGCAGTAGGTGTCTCCGTATCTGCACTATGGGCACTTATCTATGGCTATCATTCCTTCTTCCTCTTCTCATTTCTTTTTGAATTTTCCTTCTATAATCTGACATTTGTTGCTTCAATTCACATCATTTCTCTCCATTTCTGGCTCTTTTTGCTGTCTGCCATAATTCTGCATAAATTATGAAAACATCCCCCTTTCTGTCCTTGATTGCTTTCAATGATTCTAATGACCCCATTGGAAATTTGGTGATAACTGATTAGGCTCTGAGAGGGGAGAGAAAAAGAAACCTTCAAGAGGGTGATGGAAAAATGCGCTGACCTACGAATATTTCTAAAACTTTATTTTTCCTATAACTTTGCTCGTTTCTTAATTCAACTCCAGGTATAGAGCATTTCTCATGGGCCTGGAAATTTGTTACCTCATTTATAACCTAAAGGCAAACAATTTCATGCTTTGATTTTTATAAAGGAGGGTTCTATAATGCAGAGGTACAGGAGAGTAAAATCAATCACAGATTTAGGGAAAAAATGCAATAAGTTTAGGTTAAACAAGATAGAGGGGGAAAGTAATAATTAGTCTTTTTTTGCAAATACATAGTAATATTCTACTTTCAGCGACTCACTTAGGTAAAAATGAAATAGTCAGAGAAAATAAGTGCAAGGGGAGTTCGAGAAAAAATGTATCTCTTTTGCATACATTAATATTACAAGCTGAACATTTTATTAAAATGATAATATTTTAAATTTATTTCTCCTTCCAAGACTACATAGATCCGAGGTGCTAAATGGGAGTTCTTTGGCTATTAGATGTCTAAATCACTTAGAGAAGTTAGTAGAAACCCTTTCTCTTCACAGCTGAATATGAGTGCTCTTAACTACCACGCAAAATCCCAGTCCTGAGCACTCTAGTAA
Organism: Enhydra lutris kenyoni; assembly: GCF_002288905.1. Lineage (NCBI taxonomy): Eukaryota > Metazoa > Chordata > Mammalia > Carnivora > Mustelidae > Enhydra > Enhydra lutris. Next base: position 15,135,862 of record NW_019154104.1, on the reverse strand, counting down.
TCACGGTGCCTGGGAATATGTTTTATTTTTCACTGACCCTCAAGATTAGACATTTTATTTAAATAAAGTCTAAAATGATTTATATTCTATCTGCCAGATACTCTTAATTTCTCCTCCTACAACATTAGCTAAATGTTAGTTAGAATATGAAAGGAGAAGACTGGAATATTACATTTTAGTTGATGGAGTTTAGCTCCTTCCCATGACTCCAGTTCAACTGAGTAGTAGGGAATCTTGAGTTCTATAGAACAGGATGACTGATTTCTTGGTGCTTTCTTTGACATCTTCACTGATGGCAGTGAAACCATGGCAGACTAAGAGGAGAGATCAAGGGTAAGGAAAAGTACAGCATTTCTACTCGGTCCAGCTAATGGGAAAGTACACAGAAAAGGGCTTGCCTTTAAAAGATGCTGATGTTACTTTTTTTTTTTTTTAATTCTTTATCACAAACAGATTTATCTGCTGAGTCATTACAGAGAACAAGTTTCCTTTATCTTCTTTGTGTTTGCTGTCTTGGCATAGAAGAATTTTATCTACTAAAACATCTTGAATAGATACTCTATTTTGGCACAAACAACACTAATAATTTCAACTTATATTCAAGTGTTTTTTTTTAAGGTGCCTCCAAATTTCCATCCATATATGTATGTTAAAATTCATAAGATATTTCTATGACAGAAGTTAAGACCAGCCTACTTTCTGATTATATAGATAAAATTGAACTTTGTTCAACTAATATTTATGAAACCTCTATTATGTGACAAGTACTGCATTAAATCCTATAAAAATGATTCACAATAAGTCAGGCTGCATCCCTTCTCTTCAGGTTCTTCAGATTAAGTGTAGAAAAGCACAGATAGAATTTAGTTCTGGTGTTCTTGGCATGAGAATCAGAGTACCTGTTGGGCACGTACCACTGATTTAGACCTTTTTCCTCTTTCTCTGCCTTCTTTCCTTCCTAGATGACTAATTTTTAGCATCTCCTCTCATTTATATTATTGTTCTGCCCTTCGGTCACTGTTTATTACAATATACAATTCCATCAAGAAACCCAAAGAACTGTAGGCTTTTACATCAGTATCCTCAGTTCGGAGGGAAAGCATGTGTGCAGTACAAGGAAACCATCAGGCATGAGTATGTGCATCTGCTACCACACACTCTCCAATAACAGTTTGGTGAGAGCCGCATATGTGATTTCAAATTTTCAAGGAGCAACATTAAGAATGTTAAAAGGAATCTCTTTGATAACCGCATCAATGATCGGTTGTGTCACTCTAAATTCCAGTTAATTAAAATTAAATAAAGTAGAAACTCAGTTGCTCCATCTAATTTGCCACATTTTGTCTACTCAGTAGTTGTATGTGGCTAGTGAATGGCCACTCTATTGGGTAGCTGGGAGGTTAGACTGCCCTGCGGACTTAAGCATACATTGCGCATTTTTCATCCTCACCTCTTTTAAGTCCCAAGTTCTTAAAATTGTGTTTATTTGTTTGTCTGTCTATTTGTTTACACATGGGAGGGAAGGAGTATGATAGAAAGCTCACCTAGGACCCAGATCAGAAACTCAGATTTCCCAACTCTGGATCCAGTGCCCTATTCTACAGTATCACATTGGGGAAAGGAAAATGTGGGGAAGGAGGTAAAAAATAAGTGCTAACATTGATTGTGTACTTGATTCATGTCAGGGACAATGCCAAGAACCTTATTTGTATTGCTTTTATTTGTCCCTTATAAATAACCTAACACATATTGTATTAGGAAACTGGGAATCGGATAAAGGCAATGACCTACCAAGGTCCTTGAACTAGCAAATGGCAAGTCCAGGATTTGAGAAAGTTTGGACTGATATTAGATTGAATGGCTTAAACCTCATTGTGGGAACAGAATCTAAAGGCTACTCCCATGGTTCTGCTTCTTCTGATGTTTGCAAATCTATGTTCTGGAGCCAGTTCTCAAGCTGACTCTACAACTCCTGACATATCTGTTAGATATACTATAGCAAAAAAAAAAAAAAAAAAAAGGCAGGGTTCTCTAGAATTTCACTCATCACTTGGAACGTTATTACTTCAACTCTTGTGGCGTTTTCTAAGGTACAGATCTTACCAATAAAGGGACATGTAAGGAGCAGGGTTCCTGTGAGGGCCAGAATAAGGAGATATATTCTATTTTTTTTTAAATATCCTAGCTTAGGAATTTATTATCTGCATAGTAGAGCTGGTTATAAGAAATTAAGAGAATTGGAGCAGACTATTTTATGGGTCCATTTCTCCGTAGTTCCTGAAATGAGCTTACATTAATTCCACAACCATTTATTAAGCACCTATTCTTTGCCAGAGTTGGTGTCGGTGTTGAGGCTATAAATGTGTATGAATTATATTTTAATAAGCACAGTATATTCAAAGAAAAACTTATATTCCGAGTTTTTGCTTTAAAAGACTTAATCTCGTCCCATAAGTGCCATTATTTTGACCAAGCATGCTGCTCTAAATTCAGTGGTTCTTGGCTCATACTGGGTCAATACTCTGCTTAGCATTATTGCAGCTTCTGATTGATCAATGTGTAATGAGCTAATTCGTGGACTGCTCACCTGTGCTGTCTTCCAAGCTGTGTTTTTGACCATTCCCTGCACATTTGCATCTCTATCAGAAGATATGTGGGAAAATAGAAGCAGCAAAAAAACACAGTTTTCCTCTTAGTCATCAGTGCCCCTGAGAGTTTGGGTTGGAAAGAGATAATCTTGATTTAAAACAAAAAATGATATTATGTGAAGATTCCAACTATCCATTCCATGCAATCCCCATCTCCCATTAGTGACTTTACTCAGATTTATTTTTTAAATTCCTTTTCCTATAATGAAGGAAAAATAATCACACCAAAAGGCCACCCAAACCAACCAAATTTTCTGCCAGGAAATTTATTTTGTACTGTCATTCTAAAACCAAAATATATGAAAAAATACCTTATAGCATTGGATTATACAGGTGTCGAGTTGGAATAATAGGTAACAGGTAAAGAAGCAAAAAAGTATGCTAGCAAAGGAAGGAAGAATTGTTTTGAAAATGGTATTTCAAAAGAGATATAGTGGTGATGAGCTAATGTGGTGCTGTTAAGAAGTTTCAGAAGTGGGTACAGTGTGTAGTGTATAAGCAAGGTTGGATACTTTCAAACACACCTGGAGGAAAGATAGACCATTGGAAAGAGACTGGTTTACAGGAAAAATAGTAGAGACTTTAGAAGTAGAGTATTTGATAGAACCTGCAGCCCATTATATTTTGGCTTCTATGTCAAGGAGGATGACAGTTACTCATTGCATAGGTTTATGGGAAAGATGACTGGTAGTGACTTCAATATTACGAATAACTTGGAACAGCCCATAAAATGTCCATAGTATATAACAAATCTTTTATTATGAGTGCTCCTTGGTGTTATGTATTTGAAAAAGAAGAATCTTTTAAAACACATTTTAAGAGGTAGAGGTTTCATGACCCAGTGGATGGAATGAGACTGAAACACAGAAATAGAACCCACTGAGGAGACTAGAAATCTTGTAAGAACACTCCACTGGAGTGGGAGTAGGATTCTTCTTGCAGAACATCAAGGAAAGCCTGTGGAGGAAGAGATTTCTCAGCTGAAGATATAAAAGTTCCATTTCTGGTTTGGCCGTTGAATGAATGACTCACTGTTTGCTTTTGTCAGCTCACTTAACTCATGGGCGTCTTTAGATTTTTCTCTAGAACAATCAAGATTAATAGGATACATTATAGCACAAGAATTCACAAGGTTGGATTAAAAGAATTTTATATAGAACAATTGAATAGGAAGAGGTCATCTTTCCTGGACACAGTATTCAAACTTTGACACAGTATTTTTTTAAGTTGACACAGTATTCAAACTTTGATTATTCAAGGTTTTCTTCCAAATATGCCACTTAAATCCTTTAGCAGTCTGGGCCCATTTATTCTTTCTATGCTCATGGTAACATCCGCTATTGAGCTGATGTCCTTTTAGTAAACGCTCATTGCAAAATCATAGACAGGTGTCACTTCACTATTTTCTCTTTTCCAATCATTTATCATCCTTCTCACTTTAATACGTTTGCTTGGTGGTTCTGTGATCAGCTTAATTTCTCCAGTCTTTTGAAAAATGTGAATTATTGAGCCAGACAAAAGCACTTCAGCAAGAACATGACTAATCTCAAAGATGCAGAGCGGGGCTGCTAATGTATACCAGTGACTGTCAGTTAAGAAATAATGGTTCTGGATTGCTGATTCATGGTCAGCTAATGGTCACTCTCAACCCCCATTTAGATTTCAGTATACTTTCCATATTTTGAGCTTATGTGCTGGTTTATACCCAGAAAGTTTCTTGGTCCTGTAGACCTTCACACACTGCTTGGTTAGTTTTCATAACTCAGTATTAATCAGGCAGACAAGACAAATTGTAGAGTAGCAAAATCTGTCTTTGCTGCCTCCCTGAAACTTGCCCTCACTTTTATCCCCACTACTTGATGAGAAAGAATAACTCCCAATTGATTGATTTACTATGGACCAGACACTGTATATGTGCTTTGTAATCATTCTTGCATTTAATCCTTATTAGAATGAAGTGACTATTATAATCTCTGTCCTACAGAAGAAGAAACTGAGGTTTTGGTAAAATGACTTGTCCAGGAAGATTTCCTAGGTGTTTGATTTCAGAATCCGTAGATTTTAGCACCATGGCTGACTACAAGCTTGGGGATCCTTCTTAACTTCCATTAGAATCTCAAGTGAATCCTTTCCTCACAAATCAAAAATACGTTCCCAGAAAATGATTTAATTCATTCATGGTCAGATATAAGTCACTTATTTTTTTAATTTATTTTTTATTAACATAATATATTACTTGTTTCAGGGAGATATAAGTTACTTATAATAAAAACAGCTAACTTTTATTAAGAGCCTAATGTTCTAAGCCCTATGTTAGATCATTTACATGCATTATGTTCAATCCTCATAACAGTCCTACAAAGTAGGTGTTACTCTATTTTATAGACCAAAAACCGAAGATTCTGAGTACTTAAATAACTTCCCCAAAGTCATATAGGGAGGTTGAAACTGTGTCAGTTAATGAGGCTTAGTGATATTTTTCTCATATAATGTGAGGAAAAGATGCCAACATTGAATTGATGTTTTTCTAATTGTTCCAGATTATCATCAGGCAGTAGGGAAAGAATATGGCAGATGAGGTGGGCTGAACTATCAGTTCTGGAAACACACAGCCAGTGACTGTAGAATCCATCCACTCGCAGACCTACCATTGTCCACATTGTTTTCTACTCTTTAGTTATATTTGAACTTATATGGAATAAATTACTTAAATACAGCACACCATTTAAAAATATTGAATAAAATATTTAATTTTATCTAATCTGGAGAGAACCCCATTCACCCAGGTTCTATCAGGTGTGATATTTAATAGGTCACAGTAATGAAACAGACCTTCTCACTTCACAAGCACCATGAATTCTCTGTGAGTGGTATAAGATTTACCAATGTTCCGAAGGGGCCATTGGAGAGCAATGAAAATATTCATTTTGGGGGGAAATGTGTTATATGCCAGCAATGTAAAGTGTATTCATTTTGGGGAAAACACATACACACACACATATATACACACACACATGCATACACACACACATACACATACCAATCTTATCTTTATGATAGATATGTGTTTTATTTCATTTAAAATAGACAAGACACAGCATTATTGAACTTGCAGTGGAATATTTGCAAATGAAGCTCTTTAGAGAATAAATATTTAGAATAAAACAAATATAGGCCAACTGAAGGAATTAGAACCAGTCTGCTAAATATCTTTTATAGTTTTTATCTTACTCTTTTGCAGAGCAATTAATATGCTAATATACATGCCCATTTTAGCAGTGTTTGCAATACCTTTGTAATCCACACATGTCCATGTAATCACACTTATGTATATACAATTAAGATACACATAAAGAGAGAATATCATAATTCTGAAGACAAAATAAATGCACCGTTGGAGACTAAAACACATTGTATTGAAGTGGAAATTTTTACTTTTAGAAAACGCGTTCTGAGAGCCCTTTCAAGAGTTCTCAAAGATTGATTAGAATTAAAGATTTTTGGTGTGCGGGGTCTCTATTCTTCCAGTTTTCCCTTCGGCAGCTTATCCTTCTCTCGAATACATTTCTTCGCCATTCCTTCTCTCTGATAAAATAAAACTAATTTCCAAGGTCAGATTCTATATTGCAAAAGCCTTTCCCAAAGGAGATGCATGCATCTTCTTAATTTATTGTATCTCATAATAATCCCTCGTAGGAAACTGAAAGCAAATTAAAACCACACAGAGCTGTGCTTAAATAGGCTCTAGGCCATTTTCTACCGCTGGCTCTTCATAAAATAGAGCGGATATACTCGTCTTCTGATTGTCCACTTTATTGATTCTACAATGTGATATTTCTAATTCCGTGTTATCTTCTGGCTTTTTGTTAGTTGAGGTACACTTGGTTGTGTGAATGTTTTTAATATTGGCTTAATTAAATAAAACATTGGAAGGAATAATATTCTGAAATATCCACTTTCTTCTTCCACTTCCTTCCAAAGAAACTCCACCTGTCATTCATTTCAAACAAACCATGGATGGCTTTTTACTACTCATTGTTGTATTTTGTATCACTGCTCCTTATTAGCAGATAAAATTGAGCATTAACTATGACCTAATTCTGGAGATGATTTTTTTTTTTCAAACATTGCCCCTGAGAAATAGAAGAGGACATAGAAGAGAAGTAGAAGACTGAGTTTTCCCTGGTTTGAATGAGTAAACTGATTTCCTTTCCTAATTCTGTGAATCTGACCCTGCTCATCGACACCCCAAACTGCTCTCAGCAAATCCCAAGCCATCTACAGATGAATGAGATGCTCTTGTTGAATGCTGACTCAGCATGCTAATTCTCATATAGGGAAATACTAGCCTCTCCTAAATGTAGTTATTATTGCTGGAACTGGTACCTTCTGAGCAAAGACGCAAATTCATGTAATTCAAGAAATATCAGTGAAGTGTATATTATTGCCCTCATTACACAGAATGCTCATTGAAAGCACTCTATCAATGCCAATTACGTTCTAGAAAAAAAAAAAGGAAACTGAATAAAAGGTAATCCTAGAATATTCGACTGAGAGGGTTATAGCTACTGAACAATATGTAATTGTAAAAAGTATGGCAAAATGATAAAAAGAAACCGAGTATTTGTGAAAGAAATGAAAACATGGCAATAAAAAATGCTGGAAAGCAATTTAGCTTTCTACATTACTTCTTCATCACTTGATGATTTTAGTGTTTCATTTCTATTTACATACCAAGTTGATTCTTTTGCATCTGGATTTTGCACAATTCTTTCAATAATGTACGGTTCAGTGGCTATAATTACAGGATTGTTAAAGTTCACATTTTACTATTCATCTTGTTATCTCTAGTAATGGAAGGTTGGAATAAATGCACATAATTACACAGTTGGTCCTAAATTATTTTTATATTGCTCTTGCTAGGATACACTCGAAAACAGTATTATTCTCCAAGATTTATTTTTGGTGGTAGAGGGTTCTAGCAAAATGGAAGTAATAAATACCTAAATATACGGATCCCATGAGCTTACTATCTATAGTTTTTTTCAAATTAATTTATCTCTTTGAGCCTGCAGGGATTAGGAGGTGCTTGGAAACTATGGAAGTAAACACGTCATATATCAGAACTCTGATAACAGGAAAATTTCCCTCATGATGTATTTATCGTATCATTTGATCTATCATTCTACCTATCCATAGCAGACTAACTCAGCAAGCTACAGAACTGTGGACCAACTTAGTGGAAGAGGCATTTAAATAAGTTTGATTTCAATTTAAAGCAATGCATGCTGTGAAAGTAAGGTGAATTTTCTTATTTGAATTATGCTAGAAATAGTTTGATGACACCACATTTATAGCACTCAAAGCATTTTACAGAAATCCTAACAGCATCCAAACGATCCAAATTATTCATTTTTCAATTTATTGAGTGTCTGTTATGTGCCAGGCATGGGGCTACATATAAAAAACAGTGTTATCAGACACTTAGCAGTCCTCCCAAGTTAAAGAGGGATATGAGTTCATTTTACCTTTAAGGAGATGGAAGTCCAGAGAGTCAAAGAATTTGCCTGCACTCACTCAGCTAGCCAGGAGAAAAGGGAATCAAAACCTACATCTTCCAATTATATTATCATTCAGTGTTCTTACTACTAACCAGTACTCTCGAGTTTGGTTTCTTTGTTTCCTTTAACATGGAAATACTTCCCCCTTCCTTTTTGCTTCATAGAAAAAAATTAGGAGTAAAAGGATTTCTTTTTTTAAGAAAAAAAAAAAGGAGTAAAAGGAGTAAAAAAAAAAAATTAGGAGTATAAACATCTTTAAATGAACCCACTCTTTTGGCTCTCCAATGAAATGGCATAGAAAAAAACAACAGGGAAATCTTTCTAGACACTCTGGCACCCATCTGGAGCTGTCCTTGTAACGTCTCCTGAGTGTCCCCAATTTGTGGTTCGAGACCCAAGAGTTAAAAAGCAGAGTGCCCTTGAGGAATCCGTGTCTGCTTCCACAGTGGAACATGTACTTGTTCCACATCAGTGGGTGTGGAATCAGTGCCTCCCAGCTCATCTTTCTCTTTAGGGTGGCTCTGTTGTTCTTCAGATGAATGGCTTACCCTGGAGAGAAATACTGCCTAAATATTAAGATTAGATTAGTTTCCACACTGCCCCGTTTTACCACTAAATTCAAATCCCTCAGCAATCTTCTTCCCAATCTTCCCCAGGCACAAGATTCAGTTTAATAAATGGTTCGTGTGCCATTATTTCTCATCAATATGTAAAGACTAAAAGGAATTTTAAAAATCCGTACATATTGGTTAAGATATGAAATGTAACTGTTGAGAAAAGGACATTCTTAGAAGTGTTTCTAATTCCTAACCAAGTCATTGATTTTATATATATATATATATATTTACAATGTGGAAGCACAGTTGAAAGAAGTTGAAAGCACAGTTGAAAGAAGCAATTTTAAAATAAATAAATATGTATATACGTGTGTGTCTATAAACATATATATGACTCCTGTAACAATTCCTCTACAAATTGTTTGTCGCGTCCTCGACCCATTATCTCCCCAGCTTATATCATGCTGATATCAAACAAAGATTGTTTTTTTGGTACAATTGAATTCGTTCACATGGAAATATGGAATCTATTCCTCCCTTTAAATCCTCAACCTCTAATTAATTGGCTGTAAAGCTGACTGCATCTATGATTCCCTGAGAAGCACAAGAGAGAAAGAAATGGGAAATAAGCTGTCAGCTCGTTACCTAAATTCAGACAGTACCCTTTGAAGAGGAACTTGTTCCTGAGGTAGATGATGTCACTGATGAGGTTGCACATTGAGGAATATCAGTGCAAGGGTGGGCTCTGTTTTAATTTTGTTTTTAAGACTATCAGACTTCAGGCATGTCTGGGTGGCTCAGTGGGTTAAAGTCTCTGCCTTTGGCTCAGGTCATGATCTCAGGGTCCTGGGATCGAGCCCCACATCAGGCTCTCTGCTCAGTGGGGAGCCTGCTTCTCCTTCTCTCTCTACCTGCCTCTCTGCCTACTTGTGATCTCTCTCTCTCTGTCAAGTAAATAAATAAAATCTTTATAAAAAAAAAAGAAAGAAAGAAAGAAAAAGACTATCAGACTTCATTTCCAGAAGCTATTTCTGAGAATCTAGTTACTATGGCATATGCATTACCTAAGATGCATTTTTTTAAGGACTGGGAACTCTCAAAGGTGTGGCATATTTCACATTTGCTACACTGTGAATATTATGAATGTGGAGAGATGGATCTGAAGTGTTTCATTCTGAGTGCACTGTTGCCAGTTGAAATTTACAGCCAACAAGCAAAGATGTCGCTGCCAAGCAATCCTATTAATCTAGGGTATTGCTTTTGTAGATTACGCCTACTCAGACTCTACCTTTTAGTTCTAGTTACTTTAAATCTCCAGACCAAACCATCAAGTTTCCTTTTATGACACGAAACTGCTAAGTGGAAGATACTTGAACATTCCATCGGGTGACTGACAAGTGTCTATTAGACACTGACTCTGGGCCCAACACAATGATAAACATTGTCAGAAGCTTACTACAGCATCCTTGGCTTCCAGATACATGCTGTTGTTTTTTTGAGGGTATATAAGAATACCTGTGAGAACACTAAACTTGGTGTAATACCTGAAGATTCCCAGCTTAGTGCACTAATATCGGGGTTTCCCGTCAACAAGTTTTTCATAGGCTCTATTTGGTTTAGCTTTTCACCGTGCAAGGAAATGCATGAGAAAGGAATTTGAGAAAATGCAATCCTGGTAATGATCAGAGCCTCTGAAACTCCTGAAATGCCCACATACATGCTGTGGCATTTTTTTTCTTTTAGTTTTGAGGGTCTGTCGTGGCAGCGGGTGTGAAGTTGCTTTGTTTTTGAGATGTCCATTGTTCGGGGTTATGTGTGAGAGAAATAGGACTCAGTAGTACAAGCCTCTCTCTCTAGTCTGGTATTGGCATTCCGTAGGCATCAACTAATTTAATGAACAGAGGGGAGAACAGAGTCTATGAAGCGAAGTTGAGTCATGTGGAAGGGAAGAGTTTTGAAGAGCTGGCTTGTCTGGGATACCATTTGCACAGTTTGAAATGTGACATCAGTCCCATGACCTGTAAGTGACATTCACAAAAGGCGTCTTTGACTATGTGAGTGGTAGGAGATGTTATTTGGGGCACTTTTATTTTTAAAACCCAGCGCCAATCAGAAGAGATTAAATACACATCATGGATTCAGGCTAATGATCTCTTCTAATATGTAATTCTGCTTTCCTTGTTCTCAAACCAGACCAGAGACCCCCATGATTTGTCCTTGGTGTTCATCCTTGGTGTCTTCACTACCAGGGTCTTTCGTTTGACATGCAAAGATTCTCCCTCCAGGTTGGCTTGCCTCGAAGAGTGAATGGCCGGGCAGAGGTTCTTCTGAGAAAATATTGCTGACTCTGGCACACAGGACCATGCGGTTTGCTGTTCCTCACATTCTCCCTGATGCTGGCTAAGGGGCCAGGGAGAGAAACCCTGAGGTCTGACCACATCCAAAATCAGTCATCAGGGATGACCGCCATCTGATCCCTCCTGCTGTGTCCCTGATTAGAACAGAAGGAATGTCAGCAAAGACACGGGTGCATCTGTCATTGGCTTTCTTGTTCAGATGTCAGAGGATCATCACGGGATGCACATGGAGGAAAATGGAAATTGCAGAAATAGTGCAGACAGAAGGACTGGCAGTGCAGAGGAGTGTTCTGATAGCCTGTGGTACGAAGTACTGTTATTCTGGTGCATTGTCATCATATATGGGTCCGTTTTCCCTTCAAGCCATGGAATTCAGCGAGGCAGGAGCTATGTCTGATCCGTCTTCATTCCCAGGACCTGGCACCAGTCAATGCTGTTAGTAGCACTTAGTAATCATTACCTATTCATTTTGTTGAATGAGTGAATAGTGATTAAAATGAAAGGTCGCATCTCATTATTACTGGAACCTAACTCATTGTGAGCACGTGGGCACCATGGAATATGAGCTGAATGAAAGAATAGGCAAATGGATGAAGAAATAACCCAGAAAGGCCAAGTTTAAATCACTTTTTAGGCTTCAGCTTTGCTGTATGGGGTCTTCTGTCTTGAACTCTATTGCAAGGACAAATGAAGTAATTTGCAAAGTTTATTACTTTTTCTGCTTAGGTCTTTATTTGCTAGGATGCCTTCCCCCCGCCCCCCTCCACTTTCTCTATTTTCAGCCACTGGCTATTCAACTGCAGGCCTCCTTAAGAAAATGTACCTACATTCATTTTTTTTTTTTTAAAGATAGAAGATTTTCAAGACAAAAATCTTAGCCTATTTGAGAGCAATTTCTTTTCTTAAAATCATTTCTGAACTGAGTTGTGCTCTAGAATCTAGAATGATTTTGGTGAATCCTTAAGCATAAGGTGATCATTGTGTCACTGGTGTTTTCTATTGAGTGAAAAGTGGTGGAAAAGAGCAGTCCTGCTAGGATGTGGAGCAGTGTGAGCCTTAGGCATAAGGTGCACTCAGTAACATTTTTGTGGTGGGTGGGTGGGTGCTGAGGTTGAAGGCTCCTGTGAGGCCTGGGCTCCTGAGGCTCTGCCCGTGTTTGTGTGACAGCTGCTTTCTCAGTAATGTGGCAGGGGCGTGCCACAACAGCTGCCAACTTCTGTGATCAGACAACCTTGCTTGTATCTAAAAGGCCTCTCCCATGGTGCTGGGACACCTCTGATGATGGCAGAACTGTAGCTTCATGGTGAAGAACAGTTGTTCTTTAAAAGGCCACTGATGTCAGCTGAGCATAACCAATTTTATCCGACTGCCAAATGGAACAGATTCCGAACCCATGGAAATAAGAGAATGGCATGAGGAGGCAAATTGGGGAGAGTTGAACTGGCTATCTGGTCACTCCTCTCCCAACTCCTCACCTCCTTCATTTTATTTCTTCTTTCCATGAAATATGCTTTCCAGTTTGCGCCAGTGAAAGCCTTCAATTTTTTAAACCCATCTTCCCTTCTTTTCTACATCTGAGCATTAGTCCTGCGTCCTCTGGGTATAAGGCAGAGATACAGGTGGAAATCCTGCAGAGCTCAAGAGAAGAATACAATTCCCATCAGGATTTCTGTCTGAAGTTGTACCTTCTAAACATTTTGGAATCTGTTTAGTAGTGTTTTTCCAACAAAGAGAAGACTGAGCTCATCTGGGGGGCACTCTGAGGGGAAACACATTGTATTGAATGTAGGAGTCAGGGGACCTGGATTTTAGTTCCAACATAATATGCAATCATGTGATCTTAGTCATGCCAGGTTCTCTAGACTGTTGTTTGCTCTTTGAACCCGGGAGCAGATACATTTCGTTGGTGGCAGTCTGAGTGAGGGGGCTATGTGTGTATGGGTTGTGCCCGTACTGAATTCTCAACTATACCAACATTTCCGAAGTGGACTCCAAGGCTGTATTTAGGCTGTATTTCAAGGAAAGAATGTTTCTTTTCAGAATCAGTCATTAAATTTCTAGGTAAACAAAGTTAAGTGATTTCTGTATATTTTTTTATAATAGGACCCTTGAGAATTCCTAATATGGTAGTGTGTTCTGTGTATTTCCAAAGGAGGATATATAGTATTGCACAGACTTATTTGAACACGGAATGCCTTGGGACATATCTCTGAAGGCCAGTGTTCCTTGAAAGACTGAAAGTTGAACTATATCATCTCTGAAAGTTCTGGAATTCTATTGTCATCAGAATAACTGGCCCTTCCAAGCCTTTGCCCTTCATCTGTAGAGGATTGGCTTTGCTGCTTCAGAGAATTTGTCTTTTGTGCTTTTTCTCTGAAGAAGATGGACCCTGCCTGCCCCATCTGCCCCTGAAAAATGGGAAAGTGGTTTTTTTTCCCCCTTCTTTTTATGGTGGACTCTGTGTATGATTCATCATCCTCAGTGAAAAGGAAATTCTTTACTTAAGTGCCCCCCCCAACTTTTGTCCTGTCCATTTTTGTAAGGTAATTCACAACATCCAGATCAACAATTACAAAATAACAGTCATAAAGTAATCTTTCAGGATTCTCATGGCATTTAATGCAATCAACCAATGATGTATCATTACGTGAAACATCAGGGAAATTGCAAAGGCTTCAAATAGAAAATCAGCAACCAGTCCGTACGACCAGTTTTGTGTGTATGGGATAATTTTTGAGTGCACTTTTCACTTCCACATAGAATACAATTTACAGTCTCTCATTTAATCTTCCAGAAACCCTCTCAATTATCACCTGAATAGGAATTAATAAGTCTTTGTACCATGAATTCACATTTACTAGACCTCTAGTATTTATTCAACAGTGTTTGAGCAAGATTAGTGGGTTGTCATCTTTCCTTCACTACATTTTAAACTGTGTGTCTTCTATGTCCCTCAGTTTCTTTCTCTGCAAAATAGGATCATAGAATCCTTCCTATGAGTTATTCTGAGAATTAAATGAGTGAATACAGGTAATGCACAGAGAGCACACCTGGTGCATAATAAGTCCTTATGAAATCTTAGCTATGTTATTACCGTACACACACTATCTCTGAAAGGATATGTAATATAAAGGCGGCTGCCCTTGTTTCTATAAAAAGGTGTAAAGAAACTGGAGAACTGGAAGATAGAGATGGGGTAGATTTATTTTTCCCTGTATATGGTTTTATTCTGTTGAAGATTTTAAAATTATGTATGTGTTTCCCCTAATCAAAGAAAAAATCAGAATAAGTACCAGTGGCTCCACTTTACAAGTGAGAAATTGAGGTCTCAACTTTATAATCAGCTTTTCCTGTTCTATATGTATGAGAAGAGAGTAAAGTCAGAATCTGAACCTGACTGAATCAGAATCTGGGGTTTAAACTCCCAAAACAGTGCTCTTTCTAGTCTGTCACCTTTTAAAGAGTTGGGAAGAGGAGAGAGGTTTGTGTGTGTGTGTGTGTGTGTGTGTGTGTGTGTGTGGCAGGGTGGGTATGGTAAGGATGAGTGGGTGGTGGCAGTATTGGATACATCTGGAAATTTTTTTTAATTATTTATTTATTTATTTATTTGAGAGCACGAAAACATGACCAGGGGGAGGGGCAGAAGGAGAAGCAGACTCCCTGCTGAGCAGGGTGCCCTATTCAGGGCTTTATCTCAGGACTCAAGATCTTGACCTAAGTCAAGGGAGATGCTTGTCCTACTGAGCCTCCCAGGAGCCCCTGGATTTTTTTTTTAAATAATATTGAATTCCTTTTTTTTTTTTTAAATTTTATTTATTTATTTGTCAGAGAGAGAGAGGGAGAGGGAGCGAGCGAGCACAGACAGAGTGGCAGGCAGAGGCGGAGGGAGAAGCAGGCTCCCAGCCAAGCAAGGAGCCCAATGTTGGACTCGATCCCAGGACGCTGGATCATGACCTGAGCCAAACGCAGCTGCTTAACCAACTGAGCCACCCAGGCATCCCGATAATATTGAATTCTTAACAGAGTTAAGAATTTGACACTGTTGATACTCTAGAGTTTGGCACTGGGTTTTATTGTTGTTGTTGTTTGTTTGTTTGTTTGTTTTTGTTTGTTTGTTTCCATTTCTACTGTGAGTGATCACCCATTCCCAGTGCTTCTCTTCTAACTTGGACCTCAGCAGACTGGGCAGTGTGGACATGCTAAGGTGACCTGCAGGGAGGCAGAGGGAAATATAAATAGGTTGGCCCCATGGAAGTTAGCATATGTTTGCTTGGCTTCCAACCCTCTTATGCCTCTCACTTGCTTTGAACATTAAGCCTCCCATTTTTATCTGTCCTCTTTTTGATGAAATGGACATGCAAATTTTCAAAACCCACTCAGTCTCTTCTCTATCTTGGACAAAAGAAGTAATTGTACCATGAATTCATCATGTGTCCCAAGGAGGCAAGCTCAATATTTGTCTCTAAAAAGCCTTTCATTCATTTCTTTTCATGTTAGAAACAAAATTGGCAACTTTTTTTTTTCACAGCTTGTAAATTCCAAGAAACTCCATATCTTTTCTTTTCATTTGCTCTATAGCCAAAAACAGAAGGGTCTGTATTGTTCAGCCGTGCAGATCCACAATACTCACGGCAGCTCTGTCCTGGCTTCAGCATGATTTCAGAAAGTTTATGCAGAGACCATCTGAGTAATAAATCACAAAGGAGGAGTGCTTCAGCCAGTCACCCCTTAGCTACTGCCTGAATGAGCCCCATGTTTTATCATCTCAGAATGAAGCTGCTTCAAATGCATACTTCATTTTATTACTCAATGTAACCCATCTAGATAAATTTAACTTCTTATAGATTTGCTTTCTCTTAGTATTCATGTCTTCCCCAGACTTTTCATTAATATTATGATACTTGAAGAGGAGTGTCCCCTCCCTTCCCTTTATAATGTAACAGCTCTAAATTGGCATTTGGTGAATTTATCATCATTGCTGCTCAAATTAGGTCAGTGTTTTTATTTTATTATGCTCGAAGTCCTCTTAGCTGCAAAATCCAGCTCCAATGTCTTTTACCTGAAGCTATGCTTCTAGCAACTGTTTCTTAGAGGTTTTTGGAGAAACCAAGAATTGCTGGACACTTCCCCTCCCCGACCCCATTTGGTTTGGTTCATGTAACCATTTAACCTATTTTAGTTAAGTGGTGGTTGAAAGAAATTTAAAATAGGAAAAGATTAATAACTTGCCCTCAAGGGGCTTTCAGTTCAGGGTGTGGGTATTGCAGTGGGGGGAGGCAAAGAGGGAGTGGGTGGCAGATAGGCAAACCAAAACCAAATCATGCTATGCCAGGGTTTTTGCTCTAATGTGTTATGTCTAAGGTGTAGTGGGATCACAGAAGAAGAGCTTCTCCACATTTTCTGAGACTTGAGAATGAGTTTTAGTCTTAATTTCTACAAACTGAAGTCCCACTCATTCTAAATTTGCTTTTGGATCACAGATTTAGCACTGTCCTTTTGAATGAGAAAATGCAAAAGAAAAATAAGCTAAATTTGGGTTAAGAATGAGAAATTACCCGTGCCAAGTCAGCTATCTTACCCAGATGGAGATGGAAAGGCATTTGCAAGTTATTAATATGTTAACCTGGAATTTTGGCTTTGCTTCTCAATAAGGGGCTATACCATTTAGGCATTAGGGTGGCGTGGGGAGGTGGTCACTAGGTTTATAATTGTGAAGATACTTAGGATCTGAGAGCTTTTAAATAACAAGTTTGAGAGCCTGACATACCCTTGGATTTAAATTCTGTCCCACACGAAGTGTGCAGTCATATTATTCAATATTCAAAATTAATCATATTGAGTCCATTTCCCCTTCTATGAAACAAGGCTAATAATAGTGTAACTTCATAGAATTGATCAGATGATTAAATCAAATAACACATATAAAGCTCTTGATATAAAATCTGGCAAATGATAAACCCTCAACAGATCTTAGTGTCTGTTTTCAGTACCGTGGTTATTACTTGGTTAGCTTTCTTACTTTTTTTCTAGGAAATTCTCTACCACCATTTCTCCATTCAGGTAGCTTAAGACTGGTTATTTTATCTAATGATAATTAAATAGTGTCTGAGTTTCTGCTTTGGTCATTTTGTTTTTATTTATTTATTTATTTATTTAAGATTTTATTTATTTATTTGACAGAGATCACAAGCAGGCAGAGAGGCAGTCAGAGAGAGGAGGAAGCAGGCTCCCTGCTGAGCAGAGAGACCAATGTGGGCCTCGACCCCAGGACCCTGAGATCATGACCTGAGCTGAAGGCAGAGGCTTTAACCCACTGAGCCACCCATGCACCCATTTTGTTTGTTTTTAAAAAGTAGCACTTTTTCTTTCCCAAGTGTATTTCCTGTTTTGCCACAACTGTTTGCAGGTGATTTGTGAGGATGTCTGTCTTGCCCTGTTCAGCCTCAAGGAGCTCCAGCTTTTGTGAGAAAACTCCAGTTTTCCTTAGGAAACTGAGACAGTTCTCCTAGTTAGATAATTGCATTGGCCCAACAGTCCCTAGTATTTTGTGATGCAGAATGACAGAGCAGGGCAGGCAGGTTCCCAGCTCTGAGCTCTGAGCTCTGTGCATGCGTGCGTGTTGGACCCGGGTGCAGTCTCCATTCAGGCCATCAGTTTATCACTGCCATCGACATGCAGCTGTGTGGTTCACGATTATTGGAGTCACTGAGTGAAAGATTGAGTTACTTCCCATTACTTCTTCCATTGTGACGCACTGATGCAAATAAATCCATTAAAGCCAGCCCCAGAGACAGTCAGTCACAGGGGCTGTGTGAATGAGGCAAAGCTATGGAGTGAAACCTGGCGGTGATCAGGCTGGCTGCCCCTCAGCTATGTCTTCTTCACCAAGTCACCAAGCCTTTCCTCATCTGTCAACTGGGAAAATAATAGCAATGCCCTTGTGGAAGTGTTGTAAGCCTCCAATTCCCCAAACATGCCAAAGGAACTCAATAATTGTGTTATTACAGTCATATATGGTCTTTTTAGTTCTACAAATCTGTTGATTTTATCCAAGGGTCAAAAATGAGAGGATTCAAGGACTAAGGTTTTATCCTTGAAGGACCTCTGAAAGATACAAGATTAATGAAGGCTCTTTCTCAGAATAACCGAACGCTCTAAAAGGAACCAGTGAAAGTCAGGTCTGAACAATTCTGTGAAGGGTGGCCATGGAAGTAAAATGCAATATGGGAATAAAGAAAGAAAAGTTGTTTCTGGGCTGGGTTCCATTTACACTTGCTAACTAGAGAAGGGTCCAGTGGTAATCAGCCCATGATGTTGAAAGCAGTTAGGACATTCCATTGCCAAAAAAATCTGCCTGAAACTTTCTGCTTATGATGTGTTCCTCATACCTCATGTCTCCTTTACCATCCCCATAGTTCACCCCCAGGGCCATCCTCTGAGCAACGCTTTTTGCTGCTACAGTGAACCGCAAATTATATTTCCAAAACATATAAATAAAAATCAGAAATAAGACAACTCAGACATGTCACAGACATTGGTTTAAATCTTCCTAAAGACTAGGAGATTCTCCCAAATTCTCCAAATTGTGGCCCCCTCCCCAGTCTTATAAGTGACTGTCCCTTCTTCCAACTACTAGAATGCCACTGAATGAAGCTTCAGACCAGGGTAGTGATTTTGTCTGAGACAACGACAGCTCCGTAGGATGTCATGTAACATTGATTAAGTCAATATGTGTGCAGATACTTATTTTTAGTTTCCCTTTATTTATCTAAGTATATATATATCTTAGTTTCCCTTTATATTATCTAAGTATATGATTAGAAGATTTTAGTATTTTATTCCAGGGCAAACTCTAGAACTATTCAGATACTGGACATTTTCCATCAGATGCTTTCTGCAGATTCTGTAGGGTTCATTTAGAGAGGTAGCTTTTTGAAGTGGAAAAAATTTTGTACTTGAGGCCCATTGATCAATTGGGTTCTAGTCCCAGCTCTGCCATTTCCTAGTGGGGGATTCTGGGCAAGTTATTTAGAACTGTTGGGCCTCATTTTTCCTTATCTTTAATATAAAGTTAATGATTTTCATCCTGCTTCAATTGGCATAGAGGTGAGGCTCAAATAAAACAATATATTTGAAAGCACCCAGAACACTGTAGATTATTCTGCAAATATTATTATCTAATGAAATATAAGAATGTATACTTAGTGTCTTAAGGGATGTCATAAATATCATAAAGCCAAAATGCTTACCAGATCCCAACTTGGAAGAGATCAGGTTGAGAATAAATCTATCTGTAATAGAATGGCCAAATACCAAAATGTGGGTCGTCTCTGGATTTTATTTTATTTTATTTTATTTTATTTTATTTTATTTTATTTTATTTTATGATAGGAGGACATGGGACTTGGTTCCAGAAAGAATTAATGAGAATTACATAGATACAAATCTTCTCCATTACTCCATCGGTCATGTCTAATAACTTGCCATGAAATTGCATTGGTTTCTACAAAGCGATCACATATGCCAGTTCCCCTTTTCAGCTGAACACATTGTAATACATCTGTCTACCTCAGCATTCTAGTTTTAGGAAAAGGTAGATGCGGGCTTTATTTATTTATTTATTTATTTTCCAGTGGGAAGGGTTTAAAAACCTATGTCCTATATATATTCCCTCGTAAAGAAAGGGGAATTCTTCAGTACCCAGCAAGTTTTCTTTTCTTTTCTTTTCTTTTTTTTTTTGTCTAGGTAATAAGGAACCTGACTGATAATTGTTCTTCTAGGTAGTGTAAGAATAGAGGCTTGCTCACATGGTGCTGGTGTATGCAGACAGATGTAATTACAGCAGAGCAAATTACCATACACTCTGAAAGAGAACAACACACAGAGAAAGGAACACAGATAAAGAAAGCTCTGGCCCAGAAATGAAAAGGAGAGCAAGAAATCAAAGCAGAATACTCTAGTTACCTTTTACAGGAAGAAACAAGGGCAGCAAAATGGAAAGACTTCCACAGAAGGGTAGGATAAAGAGATAGGAGAGACGAAATATACTCCCCTCTGTATAAAGGTTAATATGAGTATAATGGATTCAGTGAGATTGGCTGCTTTTTAAAAAGTCTGTTACCAAGAACAACAAATTTAATAGACTATTAAGAAGAAAAGGACATTAAAAAAGCATGTATTGATTAAAGCAAAAGTCAAAATTTGGAATATTTATTGTATACAAGTCAGCAAACAGAGTTGACCTAGATGCAAGGGTTTTACTGGAATTTGTTAAAGAGTGAACATCGACGAATTCTGCCATTTTTGTATAATAATTATGACTTATGACTAGAAGAGAAATCAAAGTTTGACTTAAATCAGTTGATTGAATTAGTTCTTCAAATTATCATGGTATAGTTTGGATACAAATATTTTGTAAAGACTAATAGCAATATTAGGCAAAATGTATATTTTGAGGCACATAGGAAAATCTAAAAAGAAAACGTATTGTGATACACTTTCAAATTGTGTTGAAAGGCATCATCATTTACGTAAATGCATGCATTATTCAGCTGAGGTATAGAACGAACACGCTTTGATTAGTTCTGGGGTCAGAGGGAAGTGAGGGTAATAATGGTAATGACAACAAACCAGTTGGTAATCCAATTGCTTATATTTCATTGGCCACCGTGGTGAGCAATTTACGTGGAATATCTTTGATTGCTCACAACGTATTAGTTGGTTTTTCAAATATGAATATAGAAGTCCTGATCATTGAAAGAACTTGGTTGCAATCACAAGCTAATGAATAGTAGAGTACGGTTTTTACCTAGACAGTCTCAAGATAATATTTGTTGAAAGTCTATTAATAACCAGGCATTCAGATGGTATTTTTTTTAAAGATTTTATTTGAGAGAGAGAGAGAGTGAGAGAGATTATGAGAGGGGAGAAGGTCAGAGGGAGAAGCAGACTCCCCATGGAGCTGGGAGCCCGATGCAGGACTCCATCCCAGGATTCCGGGATCATGACCTGAGCCAAAGGCAGTCGTTTAACCAACTGAGCCACCCAGGCGCCCCCAGATGATATTTACATGCATTAGTTATCTCAGTGGTCCTTAATCTGGGGTGCATATCAAACTCACCCGGGGAGCTTTTGAAAACCCTAATACCCAGGACCCACACCAGACTAATTAAGTCAGAACCTCTGGGGACAGGAGGCAGGACTTTGGCATCAGTGTTTCTTAAATACAAACATCAGTATATATAAATGTAATGTAAATATCAGGATTTTTTAAAAGCTTCCCAGGAGATTTTAACATGCAGCCAGGCTTTTGAATCACTGTGCATTTAATATTCAATGCAAGATCTATACATTTGTATCATTCTTATTTTATTTATGAGGACTCGGAGAATCAATGGTGATAACTGACTTGGTCCATCAAGGTCACTTACCTGGTAAATGGCAGAGCTGAACTGTAAATGCAGGGCTGTCGTCTCAGGAGCCTCAGTGTCTAGCTATTTTAACTGGGGCAATAAATTTACTTGTTTTTGTCATTTAGTGTTTATTTTAGAATTTAGCTTTAGCCTCAGTCTCGTTTTATTATATCCACTCCTGAATATACACAAAGGGAGCCAGTTAATAGCAGCTTTTAAACAACCACTCTGAGCGGATCATTGTGCTAATTGCTATAGGAGAGCACAGGAATGCATAGGCAAATGTTCCCTCTTCAGAGATTTCCTCTTTTCTGTAAAGGTTCAAAAGCTGAGCTTCATGACCTGATTTCTGGGTGGCCCATCAAATCCCATAAATCATTTGCAAAGTATGCATAATTTTCATCAGATTAGCACAGAGGGCCTTGAGCAAAAACACCTAAGAGCTGTTGTCGTTTTCAACGTACAAGGGGTCTGATTCCAGAAGGACTGGACTTTTCTTGAGTTATCTTCACGAAGACAAAACAATACCCTTCAGTTTTGAGTTTGGTAAACTGTCAGAGAGCATTGACAGTTAAGTCTAGGGAAAGCTGTTGTATTTGTTTGTGGGCATGTGTGTGTTTATGTGTGTGCAGATTTAATAAAATTCAGGACGTGAATATAAAACAATAAAACAGATTTCATTACTGTCTCCGAAACTAGATCCGAACAAAGATTTTCTTGTTCCTAGCAATAAAACATTATTAAGGAAAGTGGCTGATAGCACAATCTTTTAGAATTGTATTCATTTGCACATATAAATAAGTTACACATGAGTTCACACATATGTGCATGTGTGTATACTACCTGCTTATAAACCGTATGTATGCCTATAGGTCCTATATGCATGTACCTACACATGCTGGCATACTTTGTAGAAAATTGATTTCATTATTTCATAGCAATTCTTCCTATATAGGCCATTATTTTTAAGTTTATTAATAATTTTTATATTGATATAAGCGTAAATGAGAAAAATATTTATATATGCAATATAATGTGGATGATGGAGATCTGTAAATATGTTGTATGTTCTGATATATTTACCTATGCAATTGCAAACATACCTACAAGGTAAATACACGTATTTACTGATATGAGATATATTGATATTTACAAACATGTGCCTTATGGACTCTGAATCTGGAATAGGACAGATGTTCTCATCTCTGGTTAGTTATTAGAATCACTTACAGAGCTTGTTAAAATCTCACCCACCCTGATTCTGACTCAAAGGCCAGAGTGGCCCTGGCATCTGTGTTTTTAGAAAGCTCCTTGATGCCAGACAGCAGATATTCGACTAACTAAAGGAAGAGTCTAGGAGACCTTCTCCCAGGAAGTGGCAGTTTAGGTGCTCATTTATGCTAAATCTATTGAGCTCATACTGTCTTTATCCTTTTACTTGCTTTTACACAAACAACATGTCAATAGTAATTAATCCAGAAGAAGGGATTTTTTTTTTTTTTTTTTCTAAATCCTGTTTATTTTCTAACTGCTAAGCATCTGACCTACTGGAGGAAATCTGAGAAAAAAAAATAACCACTTTCACACTGCTGTTCATTGGCCAATGCACTATTTATTAAACTTGATTTTCCCAGTGAAGAAAGAAATCTTACCTTCAGGGAATGAAATAGAAATCCATTTTCTGACCTCCTAATATAATGCAAAGGGAAAAGACAGCTGATCTCTTTGGGGGAGGGATGTGCTAGGAAGGCCAGAGGCAGCTGTCTTAGAAATATCACAGAAAGGTGCCATAGGGACAGAACATAATTTAAAATTGGTGAGTTTGAAGAGATGGGTTTTTCCTTCCTTCCTATTTTTTCTTCTCTCAAACATACATAGTTCTTCAGCGAATAGTATCTTGTGATTAAAAATAAAATTTAAGAAGTTCCTCCCTAGACTCATCTCATCACCTAAATGGGTCATTTCCTCCTTTGTATCCTTATGCTGACTTCTGTCTGAACCTGTCTTGCAGATAATTGCTTGCTAGTATGTCTGACTTTAAGCTGTAAGAGCATTGGTAACAAGACCCATTTCTTTTCTTTTTCTTTTTTTTTTAAGATTTTTATTTATTTATTTGGCAGACAGAGATCACAAATAGGCAGAGAGGCAGGCAGAAAAAGGAGGAAGCAGGCTCCATGCTGAGCAGAGAGCCTGGCGTGGGGCTCAATCCCAGGACCCTGGGATCATGACCTGAGCCGAAGGCAGAGGCTTTAATCCACTGAGCCACCCAGGTGCCCCAAGACCCATTCTTAAATCATTTTGGTTGAAATGTTTGTTGAAGGAGCGAATGAATGAATGAATGAACATTTAAATGAACAAATAAACTATAATGCTTGGTACTAAGTTCTTGAGACCTATACGTTTCTTGGATAATGGGGCTTTGCTTCTTTTTCCTGAGCTTTATGATTCAGTATCTACATCATAGTTGACCAATACAAGGCTGAATAACAACCTCCGAGATTAAAAGCAGAGACTTTAAGGCGTGTTTAGTATCTGGGTGTAATCATGAAACAATGGCCATCTATAATTTAGGAAGGGATTAAGTCATCAAACCTCAGGATCCATGAATTAATGAATTTGGCCTAGATGTTTGAGTTTCTTACCAGCATGGAAGGAAGGGGTACACAGAAAATATGGAAAGAAAATATGTGGCAAGTTTCACAATCCATGAGTGATTAGGGCCTGGACTTTTCTGTCATCTAGGAGAGCAGGTTGATAATAGACAGAACACCCTTGGCTAGAATTCACCAGCTGACAGCTTGGCCAGTGAAACTGTAAATTTACATTGAATCCAAATGAGATATTAAGACAACATCTCAAACATGCCTTGCCTAATGAGATTCTGTACCTGGCTAGCAGGTCAGCAGTTGGATTTACCAGTCAGATTTCAGTTTATAGATGCCGTCTTGAATAAAGACCCTGAGCCCATATATGACACTTCCCTCTCTTCTTTTGCTCTGACTGCATCCATCAGCTTCCATGGATTCAAGCAGGGAAGTTAAATTGACAAGAAGCTCCATCTTCAGAGGACTCATGCCATCACTGCCCCCCTCCCAATTTTGTAAGAATGGATACAAGTGTAGTTTCTTGAGAGGAATCTTCCTCAAACAGATGTGTGTGTCTTCAATTGTGTTAAAGTCTTGTGACGTTTCCAAGGCTAAGGTACAAACTAGCCAGCTCCCTCTTCTTTTAAAAAAATCACCTATATAGACCTAGGATCCTCTTAGACTACCCTGTCAGGAAGTTGTTTTAAGATGTTTAAACTGAGCAATGAGTCTATAGAGAAGGATCTGAATGAATGGTTTAATAAATGAACCAAAATTGAACTCAAATCATGCTTTTTATCTACCGATCACCGAGCCCCACACAAACTAACTCTTCTAGTCTTTGCACATCTCAGTGAGGTAAGCAGATGGAACATACCCACTTGCTTCTACCAATGGAAAAGCAGAAACAAAGAGAATGTGTAAAACTTCTTCAAGATCTGTAGAGGCTTGGCAGTAATATTTCCAGCAATATTCTTGGCTTTCTGCTTATTCTCAGTCTCTGTCAATTTGAATAATGAAATTATGCTGTTAACATAGAAGAGAAGCATGTGTTAGAAGACTTAAAGCTGGTCCAGTCTTTAGATGTCAAAGCTAGGGTTTCAGCAATATTCCAGAAGGCAGCCCTGATGGTGTTCCATAGGCCGTACCCCTAAAAGGCCCAGAATTCCAGAATGCATATGGTTCTTCCAATTTGATAGAGGCAGTTATGCTTCACCTGTCTCATACTCTGGTATTTTCTCCACATTTAAGTGTGCTGACAACATGCAGCGTCTTTGTAACTCCCAGAGTTGATCTCATTAACTGGTCTCCCTCAAGCCCAAGCAAACCCCTTGACTCTTAGTTTAGATGTCAATATGTCACCCTCATATTCTTCATTCTCACAGAATTCTGAGTTTCCCAGTCCCCTACACAGCTTCCAAAGCCAGTTTATTTTGCTGCTGAAAAATACTTCAGTACACTGTCATTGCTGACATTGGGTTCTGTACACTTCCTCAGAGATAATCACATTATACATGAATACTGCCTCTGGTTAGGCACCCTTATTTTAGCTGGAAATTTTTTGAGAAGTTCAAAGTGTTGTAACACCTTTTTAAAAGATTTATGTATTTACTTGAGAGAGAATGTGCATGTGAGAGCATATGCGTGAATGGGGAGAGGGACAGAGGGAGAGGGAGAGAGAGAATCTCCAGCAGATTCTCCACAGAGACTGGAGCCCAAGGCAGATATGATCCGATAACCCTGAGATTATGACCTGAGCCAAAATCAAGAGTCAGATGCTTAACCAACAGAACCACCCAGGTGCTCCAATGATGGAAGGTATATATGAAGTCAAGAATCATTTGTTGAGTATTGACTACATATCCACTGCTGAGCCATACATTGAGAATACAGAAGAAGCCTGAAGTGTGCCTCTGCCTCCAGGAGCAAGGGGCCAACCTAGTAGATGATGGGAAAATAATATAAATCATTTAAACTCAAAAACTAAAGTAATACAATGATTCATAAGACAAATATTTATTGAACACCTATTCTTTGCGAAGTGTCATACCCAGTGCCATAGAGGATGCAGGACCACATGTATTAGTTTGCCAGAGCTGGTGTAACACATCAAGACAAGCAGTGGCTTAAAATAGCATGTGTCTACTTTCTCACAGTTCTGGAGACTAGTTGTTCAAAATTAAGATGTTGGCAGGGCCACGATCTCTCTGAAACCTGAAGGGGAGAATCCTTTCTTGTCTCTTCTAGCTTCTGGTGGTTGCCAGAATTTTTTGGCGTTCCTTGGCTTACAGCTACACTACTCCAATCTCTGCCTCTGCATCACATATCTGTGTGTGTGTGTGTGTGTGTGTGTGTGTGTGTGTCTTTACATGACCTTCCTATGGGGATACCAGTCACTGCCATCCTTAACTTAGAACAGTGGTCCTCAGAGTATGGTCCCTGGGAACTTGTTAGAAACGCACATTCTCTAGTCCTCTAAACATGCTGACTCCGAAATTCTGGTGGGGGACCTGATTTAAGAAAGCTTCCAGATTATTCTACTGTGCATTGTACTTCAAGAACCACTGACTTAGAGATAAGTTAGGGCTTTTCACCGAAATGCTTCCTTTCCTGGAAAAGAATAGTACTTGATGATGAACTTCTCTTAAAGCCTCACAGCCTACAAAGGCAGCTGATCATACTGTTTTCTCGCATGACCCCTACAACAGTGATGTGAGGGAGGAGATGCTCTTTCAGCTCTACTCAGAGGTTCACAATGACTTGTTCAAAGGGCTTTACCTGCCGGTGCACTCCATCTCAAACCCAGGCCCTCTTGCATCCATGTGCCCTTGCTTCCTAATATATTGTTTTCTATATTGGTGAATAAATTCAAATAAATGATTTTAATTTTTCCAGTGGGGTTGAGGAAGAAACTAGAAAAAAATGTTACTCTTGTAATAATTCATCATTTTTTGGTTGTTTTTCATTCATTTTCTTACTCATTCAATAGTTAAAAATACCCGCTGTACAGCAAACACCATGCTAGGTGATTTTTAAAGTTAAAAATGTGCAAGCACCTGCATATTCATGAGAAAAAGCCATCTTTTCAACTCCTAAGAGATAAGAAATGAATTATTTTACAGCTGTAAAAATCACATAATTTGGGCCTAAAATTGCATATTGTCTACTAGCCTGTACTGACTTTGAGAGGGGTTATATTTAATGGTACAAATTTTAGCATAAATAAAGCTAATCATATTTTAGGTCTTAAATGTAAATGTAATCATATTCTAGGTCCAGACAGGAATTCCTCCTACCTTCCTTAAATGACCAGGTGAAAGCATTTGGCAGAGATACCCCAGTGAGCTTTTCAAAGATGTATTTATTGGCCCTGTGCCACTGTTTAAAACTCGGAAGTCAAATTAAAGGGATTGTCAGGATGGGCTTAAGTAGCCTTTTCATCTGTCCATCCCCCCAGTCATTCACTCACACACAGAGCAGTTCTCTATTGAATGCCGCTATGTATCAGGCACTGTGTTGGGCACTGATGAACAAGACAGATTCAGAACTTCCTACAACTTTCTGTTCAGAAAAAAAAAAAATCAGCCAGGTAATTAATTTAATAAGTTAAATTTAATAATCGATCTTTAAAAATATAAATATTACATACATATTTAACTGTAAATATAAATATTACATACATATTTAATTACCTACCTACATACATAACTATTACATACATATTTAACATAGTGTGAAAGAAAAATGCTGTGTATGTTGGGAGATGCTCATTTGGGTACCTCAGCTACTTTGGGGATCGTGGGAGGACTGCAATATCAAAAAAGAGACAAATCATGTGTTAGAAGCTTTGATTCGTTTGGGGAATCAAGTCCCCATTCCGTGGTATGGGTATTAGTTGGAAAACCCATAAAGAGTTGGAGTCAGAAAAAACATTAGAGGCTTTAATATCTGTGCCACTTTCCTCTAGCTTAGAAATGAAGAGCCCAAGGCTCTGAAAAGGTGGAAGGATGGGGCAATTGGTGGCTCAGTCAGTTAAGTGTCTGGCTTTGGCTCGGGTCATGATCCCAGGGTTCTGGGATGGAGTCTCACATGGGGCTCCCTGCTCAGCAGGGAGCCTGCTTCTCCCTCTGCCTGCTGCTCCTCTGCTTGTGCTCTCTCTCTCTCTCTCTCTCTGATAAATAAATAAAATCTGAAGGAAGGAAGGAAGGAAGGAAAAGAAATAGAGAAAGAGAAAGAAAAGGTGGAAGGAGTTACCCAAAGCCACAGTCAGTGATTGGAAGATGTGTGAGTGGACACAAGCTCAGGCCTCCTTACTTCTAGGCCAGGAGTGAGGACAAGCCTCCCCCAAAGCCAAAAGAAATGGCCATTTGGTAAAGGACATCTCCCAAGGCTAAGGGAGGGGAGTGGCGTGTCAGGCTTCAGAACAGTAGGATGAGTCAGTTCACTGGTTGGAAGGAGTAAAAAGGAGTGAAAGAGAGCAGGCTACTCCATGGAACAAGAAAGAGTCTATGAACCATGTCACCCCGACACTCCCTCTTGGTCACTCAACTGTTTTGCTCTTTCTGCCTCTATTCCCAAAGCAGCTGCTCTGCCTGGCTTTCCATGAAGCAAAGTCACCTCATGATCCACATTTCCATTTTTGTGTGGAAAGAATGACTAAGGGCCTCCTACTTGGGCAATCGTCTTGCTGTCCATACGTGACAATCTAAAGCCGTGAGAAAGAACTAGTTGCTTTGTCAGCCAGTCTCTGTTCTGGTAAAACCCTGAAGCCTGAATTTGGGGGATGGTGAGGGGCAGCTCTGAGAACCGTCCAGGTCCAACATCTGTGAAACACCATGTGGGTACCACGTGCTAGAGAGACCTTGCTCTGCCCCAAAGGTGAGACCAGATGCAGACCTGACACGATGTGGCTGGAGAAAAGGGTGGACAGGTAGAAAATGGAATGAAAGATCTTCCTTTGCTGTTATGTCCTCAGTTTTATTCAAATCTGAACTCAGAGAACTAGACTGCATTACTGGGCTCTTAAATTTTTTGTTGAAAAGATGGCAGCTGAAAATAACCTTCATAGGTTTATTAAACATGGTAACCTAAATGTTTCAGAGGATCTGCTTGTCAGTATTTTTTTTTAAAGATTTTTATTTATTTATTTGACAGAGAGAGATCACAAGTAGGCAGAGAGGCAGGCAGAGAGAGAGGAGGATGCAGGCTCCCCGCTGAGCAGAGATCCCGATGCAGGCCTCGATCCCAGGACCCTGGGATCATGACCTGAGCTGAAGGCAGAGGCTTTAACCCACTGAGCCACCCAGGCGCCCTGCTTGTCAGTATTTTTTCTCAACTGTTGTGTTTTAAATTGATTTCGGCTATACAAAAACCCTTTGGAATGGATAATATCACATCTATAACTAGGAAAACAAGTCACAGAAAGGCTACATGGCTTGCCCAAAGCTACTGGTTACTAGGTGTGTGTTTTTCCCCAGGACTTCACTCTAAGGGACAGGTCTATGAATAGGAAGTGGTTAAAGGCAGAAAGAGATCCAGAAAAGTCCTGGAAATGAAAGACAGCTAGGTCTTTGAGTTTCTCTAATGAAAGGTAGGGGGCAATGGACTTAAACGAGGAGCACACACTATGGTTAAATTTTGAAAGAAGCAAACTGAGATTTTAAAATGTATGAAGGGCTTATGGGAGCGAAGGACCAGAAAGAAAATAGGAGGTAAGAACAAAGGGTAGAGATAGAACAAAGCTGTGAGATGTGCGCCCTGTTTGTTTAGGCTTTAAAACTGTCTAACTTTACTGACTTTTTAAGCTCACCCTTTCAAGAAGGATGAAAGAAGGAATGCTGCTTCCGTGAACTTTGTTTGCTTTCTTCTCTCTTGTATCTTTCCTGCCAAATGTACGTGCATGAGCGTGCATGCACGCACACACACACACACACACGTACAGACACACAAAGTGGAAGCTGAGAGAAGCTGGTGGGCGGTGGAGAGAGATGGGGCAGAATCGGTGCATCAGGGGGCCTGAATCCATGTGATGATCAAGTTCATAGCAATTTCCCCAGGAGACTGTATCATATTCCCGTGAACGGAGTTCGGCAGAAGGTTACCATGGCAACAAAAGGCCTGAAATATTGACTCTGACTAGCAACAGGCCAGTGAAACAGCCTAACTAGGATTTATGGCACATTATAGTGTGAAAAGCAGGAGAAAATTACTGTAAAGGCAGGAATTATAGCACAACAGAACATATAAACTCTCAAATCCATCTTCCTAATTAAAACCGAATACTCAGGGGTAGAGCGCATAGTAAGACTGTTAGCTTAAATGGGGATGTGCTATCAGTGCTTCATTATAAAGTTTATTGTCTTTAAGACTAACTGTGTATGTATTTGGAGAGTGAGAGGGAGGGTGAGAGTGAGGTAGAGGAGGGATGGAAGCAAGAACCCTGGTCAGTTGCATTCCTTTACCCTCACTCATAGTGATGTAAAATTTCTTTACAGATCAGTCTCTGATCCCACAGGAGAATTCCAGAAGATGCTCACATTCCTCTATATGTAAATAACTCATCACCTTCAGGAGAGGATACCTGACTCAGTTTCTTTAGAATTCACCATGAGGGGAAAGAAAAAGGGAGGACCATCAATGAGGTTTATTGTTGAGAATAAAAGATCTTGGGGTTTATGACCCCAAACAACCTCAAAGATACCTTGATATCTATTACAGAATTAATCAGAGTGATTTAAGAGACATTAGATTAACTTCCTAAAGATATTTCATATTGTAAATTTCTGACTGATAGAAAAGAAGACAGTATTCCATATGTACACAGGGTATGTCCAGGTGGGCAAATGTCTCTGTTTATTGTAGAGAGAAGGAAATCTAGGCAGGTTCCACTTTCTTAAGTGGCAGATGTACAGGGGTAGAGGAATAAGGCCAAGACTCAAAGTCATTATCCAACAGACAAGTATTAATTAATGTCCTGTGCCATTTAGAAATAGTTAAGGAAAATCCAAAAACACAAGTTCAGCATAATTCTGTTGCATATTGGTGTACAATATGATGCAGAACAGGCCCAGAGACATGAGAGCTTCCTCTTCTAGGGTGCCTATGGCTAGTCAGTATATGAGACTCAAAACATTGTCCCTAGTGTTCTCAGGGGATCTAGATAGGAGTTGAGGTTAAGGAAAAGGAAGCGAGAGTAAGTGGGATATTGCTCAGACCTAAAGAACACCAAGCAGGGACTTCCAAGAAGCTGCAAACAGGTGCTCCTTGGCCAAGTTTAACACACAGGTGTGTTTTGTTTGAACAGCAATTTTTTTTTTTTTTAATGCGGCTCTTAAGATCCTGGATGGAAGAATAACTCCTTAGTGTGCCACAGTCTCAACTTTCTTTTCCAGGTCTTAGTTACCAGCCTGCCCCTCAACATTTGTTTTACAATGCCTCAAAGTCCTTCCCAGAAGTCTTATGTTATGTGGAAATCTTTGCCTTCCTGTGATTCTTTTTAAATGCTCCTAATCTCTCAGATTCCTGTCCGGAACCTTAGTTCTCAATCTGGAGCTCAGTCAGGGAGAACAGGAAAGCCATTATTCTATAGAGGTTAATTATTCATCCTTTATGCAATCAGCATTCGACAAGTATTTATTGAATACCTACTCGGTTTTGGTAAATGCTGGGAACACACCGTGGACATGACCAGGGCAATCCTTGCCTATCAGGGAAAGTAGACATATTTATTTATTTATTTATTACTTAGTAAATATGTTAAATATACCGAAGAAAGTTCAGAGTGTTCTGAAAATTACATTTCTTCATTTAGGTCCATCTGTATTTCCCTGTAACTGTACTTGCCAAAGGAGCCCTACCTGACATTTTCCAGGTTGATGAGATCACTGAGCCATCAGTTCCCATAGCTTATGTCAGTATTATACTCAAGATCATAACAGTCAGCTATTTTTTTTTTCTATTTTAAATACTAGGCCTGGAGGGCATTTAGAAGATTTCTAAATAAATCGTCCATATCTGTGTATTTTTGTGTTATTTACTTTTTTGTCCTAAAGTTGCAGTTAAGGAAAGAATTATTATTGGGGGTTCTTAGCAATTGTGATGAGTTAATGCAAGGTTTTTCTGTAGCAAAGTAAACATAGCTAGTGAATATGGTTAAGCCATATATGATTAAAGCATTATTTATGCTTTATTTATAAGTATTTGCTATTGATAATAGCTCCCCAAAGCAAGATTCACCAGTATTGCTACAGCATATAGGACTTTTTCTGTAGATTAATAATGCCATGATATTTTCTTTAATGAAGGTGGAAATGATTGCTTTATTTTAACAAAGGGACCTCTATGTTCCCCCTGAGTTTGAGCCTTGAATGTAGACGATCAGGAATGCTATATCACAGCTGTCTCCATGCTGATAATGACTCTCCCTGGGATTTCGTCATTTCTGCCCACAATCCATTGTTTCCTCTCAGGACATCTGGAACAAATTTATAGGGAGATTCTTTAATCCAAGCACAGAAGAGGATTTTTTATTTTTTATTTTTTGGCCCTCCCACATTTGACTTTTTGATTTTCTATCTCTCACATTTCCTTTACTTTTGTTTGTGTCTTTTTACAGTGTCAAACACATAATGAATTCTCAATATTAGGTATTAGTGGATATTATTATTACATATTTTTCTGTGAATTTATAGAGTGGTGAAAACATTTTTAAAAAAAGAAGTAATGTGTAGTATTTCTGATTATTATCCTGTATTCATCCTGTGGACCTAGCCTAAAGGGCTTGTAGATACCCAATTACATGTTTTTAAAGAGAAATTTTACTAGTAAGTTCACCTGGGGCAGGTGACAATGTTTGCATTAAAGTCACTCTAAATACAGACATAGAAACCCATTTTAATTTTCACACCACCCCTCCTGACTGTAACTGATTTCCTCCTCCATCTCCCCAGCCTTAATTTCTTTTCACTTTCTTTCTTCCCTAGAGCTGGTTTTCTTCCTCTTATAAGTTTTTCCTGATGTCTGCCCCTCCCCCACTCCTTTTCCTCATCATCTGTTCTGTTCCTAGGGGACTTCTTGTCTTTTCCATTAACTACACTTATAAGAAAAACTTCTTTGATGCTGCATGTGTCTATGCCTCTGAACATCATTAAGTTAAATTCACCTTTTTTGCCTTTTTATCAAAAAAACACTCCTACCCATTAGATTAGTTACCAGAAATGTTCTGCGTCTGGATAGAGAATTCTGCATAACTTTCCATCCAAATAATTAGATTAGATTATGTCTAAATGGGTGCGTCCTTGTCATCTGACTCTTTGAGATGTATTATTATAGTATTATAGACTGTTAACACCTTCAGCCAAGTAAACTATTTGCAGCCTTCTCAAAGGTAATTAATATGTAAATACTTGCCAAGGGAAGGTAACACATTTTTCAATTAACATATCAACAGGAGCTCAGGGCAGCAGATTATATGTGTGTGTGTTTGTGTGTGTATGTAACTATATATATATATATATATATATATATATATATAATATATATGTGTAACTATATATATATGAAATATATGTGTGTATATTTGTATATAAGTGTGTGTGTGTGTGTATATATATATATATATATATATATAGTTAAGTTACTCAATGTTTTGCCTAGAGTAAATTTGAAGTTAAAAAATAAAATGTCTAAATTATGTAGAGACCCCTATGCCAACAGTAATGCCATGAGCTGGGGCATATTCATCTTAATCCTCCTTCCCACTACCCCCACCCCACCAACTTTCCTATTCCTCAGTTTTTTACGGTTAGTTCAGCAGCCCCGGCCCTTACACTGACTTCGTATAATAGCTTCTTTGCTGCTTTGGGAGCTTTTGACTGGAATCAGAAGGGTCTCAGAGAACCCACGAGATTCTCTCCTCCCACCACGTTTTTGGTTTGTCTTTGGGTGAAGAGGGATAGGTTACTTATATATCTGTCATAAATTTTAACTCTACGAAATGGCTGTCTTCACACTTTCTTTAGATTTCGTTAACTTCTATTTAAGGTTTCTTCTGCTTCCCTCGGCTCCATACTTGGCTGTTACTATCAGAACAGTTTAAAGAAGGAGTACATTCACTATTGAATGTCTCACATAAGTTTCATAACTCTTCCTCTTTGCTATAAAATGTAATGCTTACTTGAGTTTCTCTCTCTTCTCCCTCTCTCGCTTCTCTCTCTTCTCCCTCTTCCTCTCTCTTTCCCTCTCTCAGCCTAAATGAGCCACACATATTCATTTATTTTATCTTCTCATTAATTACACCCTCCAGGCTCCCAGTGCTGTTTTCCTTTTAGCACTAACTTGTTAAGTTCTTTCTAGCACCACAGTTCCCTAAACTGCATCAAGAACTTACTTATTTATATATTATTTGTATTTAATGTGTTTGTTTAAAATGTAGTCAGTTGATTAATTTATTTGATAAACTCTTCCCAAATGGTCTGGGTGCTTTCATTTCATTTCTTTCTTTTTTTTTTTTTTTTTTTTTTTTCCTTCAGAGCTAGCTACTTGAGACCTTAAAGCTCTGTCTTTTCTAGGAATGGCAAAAATACTCAGAGGGATAATATCAGGAAATATTTAAAGTCACAGGATCCTGATTTGGATTCTACCACCACTTGTTATATGACTATAGCAGAGGAAAAATAATTTTCCCTCTATCCTTTTAGGTTCTTGGCTGAGACTAGCCTATAATAAAAGACAGATTATGGGAGAAAAACAAATATAATAATATGTATACCTCCTGCATATCTAAGAAGTACCTGAGAAAACTGAGTAACTGTTAGAAATGGCCCAGGCCATCATCTTAAATATCATCTCCAACTAAAGACAAAAGAAAGATGGGAGAAAGGGAGCAGAGGGAGCTAGTTTTGGGAGGTGATCAGGAAAAGCACAATAAATAAAAATAAGGATATTATGTAGACTTAAATCTTTGACTTCTCCATTGATAAAAGCTTCTAGAGATTTGGTCCTTCTCTTCTGGTACAAGTAGGGGAGACATTCTTATAAATGGAGATTTCCCTTGAAAATGTCTCTTACAAAAAGTTAACTTCTGGTCAGTTTTCAGAGCTTCTCTGATGTATGCTCTTTTAAAAATAACCAGTTTTGGGGTGCCTGGGTGGTTCAGTTAGTTAAGCGTCTGCTTTCATCTCAGGTCGTGGTCCCAGGATTCTGGGATCAAGCCCCACATGGAACTCCCTGCTTAGCTGATAGCCTACTTCTCCCTCTCCTTCTCCCTCTCCTCTGGCTTAGGCTCTCTCTCCCACTCTCTCTCTCTTGCTCACTCTAAATAAATAAATAAATAAAACCCATTTAACATAATTCTATGCCAAAAAGGCCTATTTTGAGGTGGCAAATTTTGTTCCCCTTTATGACCTTGGGCAAAATCCTTGAATTCTGTGATCTTCACCTTTGTTATTTATAAAATGGAGGCTAAATAGCCTTTATATTCCAGATAGGAGCCAAAAGCTGGATGCCTTGCCCATTAAGATGAAATTATTCAAATTGCCATTCATTTATTCATTAATTTACTATACTCACCCATTTTTTTCACTTCTTTGTTGAGTTCAAGCCACAAGTTCTAGGTCATGGTGATCCTGTTTTATGTTCTAAAAGCACACCGCAGGCTTAACACGTTCTTTCATGTATTACCTTTTTGGAAACTTCAAGAAATATTTTATAGGGATATACGGATATGACATCAAATATAATAAATGAACTTACCCATGGCCACCCAGCTAGTAAATGATATGGTCCTCTGACTCCAGAGGCCTTGCCTTTTCCACTCTATCTTTTAGGTTTTGCAGGGATGATTTTTCTCCAAGCAGTTACTGTGTGTGTGTGTCCTGCTTATAATCTTTATGAATGATCATATTGATTTTATTTTATTTTATTTTATTTTATTTTATTTTATTTTATTTTATTTTATGATAGGAGGACATGGGACTTGGTTCCAGAAAGAATTAATGAGAATTACATAGATACAAATCTTCTCCATTACTCCATCGGTCATGTCTAATAACTTGCCATGAAATTGCATTGGTTTCTACAAAGCGATCACATATGCCAGTTCCCCTTTTCAGCTGAACACATTGTAATACATCTGTCTACCTCAGCATTCTAGTTTTAGGAAAAGGTAGATGCGGGCTTTATTTATTTATTTATTTATTTTCCAGTGGGAAGGGTTTAAAAACCTATGTCCTATATATATTCCCTCGTAAAGAAAGGGGAATTCTTCAGTACCCAGCAAGTTTTCTTTTCTTTTCTTTTCTTTTTTTTTTTGTCTAGGTAATAAGGAACCTGACTGATAATTGTTCTTCTAGGTAGTGTAAGAATAGAGGCTTGCTCACATGGTGCTGGTGTATGCAGACAGATGTAATTACAGCAGAGCAAATTACCATACACTCTGAAAGAGAACAACACACAGAGAAAGGAACACAGATAAAGAAAGCTCTGGCCCAGAAATGAAAAGGAGAGCAAGAAATCAAAGCAGAATACTCTAGTTACCTTTTACAGGAAGAAACAAGGGCAGCAAAATGGAAAGACTTCCACAGAAGGGTAGGATAAAGAGATAGGAGAGACGAAATATACTCCCCTCTGTATAAAGGTTAATATGAGTATAATGGATTCAGTGAGATTGGCTGCTTTTTAAAAAGTCTGTTACCAAGAACAACAAATTTAATAGACTATTAAGAAGAAAAGGACATTAAAAAAGCATGTATTGATTAAAGCAAAAGTCAAAATTTGGAATATTTATTGTATACAAGTCAGCAAACAGAGTTGACCTAGATGCAAGGGTTTTACTGGAATTTGTTAAAGAGTGAACATCGACGAATTCTGCCATTTTTGTATAATAATTATGACTTATGACTAGAAGAGAAATCAAAGTTTGACTTAAATCAGTTGATTGAATTAGTTCTTCAAATTATCATGGTATAGTTTGGATACAAATATTTTGTAAAGACTAATAGCAATATTAGGCAAAATGTATATTTTGAGGCACATAGGAAAATCTAAAAAGAAAACGTATTGTGATACACTTTCAAATTGTGTTGAAAGGCATCATCATTTACGTAAATGCATGCATTATTCAGCTGAGGTATAGAACGAACACGCTTTGATTAGTTCTGGGGTCAGAGGGAAGTGAGGGTAATAATGGTAATGACAACAAACCAGTTGGTAATCCAATTGCTTATATTTCATTGGCCACCGTGGTGAGCAATTTACGTGGAATATCTTTGATTGCTCACAACGTATTAGTTGGTTTTTCAAATATGAATATAGAAGTCCTGATCATTGAAAGAACTTGGTTGCAATCACAAGCTAATGAATAGTAGAGTACGGTTTTTACCTAGACAGTCTCAAGATAATATTTGTTGAAAGTCTATTAATAACCAGGCATTCAGATGGTATTTTTTTTAAAGATTTTATTTGAGAGAGAGAGAGAGTGAGAGAGATTATGAGAGGGGAGAAGGTCAGAGGGAGAAGCAGACTCCCCATGGAGCTGGGAGCCCGATGCAGGACTCCATCCCAGGATTCCGGGATCATGACCTGAGCCAAAGGCAGTCGTTTAACCAACTGAGCCACCCAGGCGCCCCCAGATGATATTTACATGCATTAGTTATCTCAGTGGTCCTTAATCTGGGGTGCATATCAAACTCACCCGGGGAGCTTTTGAAAACCCTAATACCCAGGACCCACACCAGACTAATTAAGTCAGAACCTCTGGGGACAGGAGGCAGGACTTTGGCATCAGTGTTTCTTAAATACAAACATCAGTATATATAAATGTAATGTAAATATCAGGATTTTTTAAAAGCTTCCCAGGAGATTTTAACATGCAGCCAGGCTTTTGAATCACTGTGCATTTAATATTCAATGCAAGATCTATACATTTGTATCATTCTTATTTTATTTATGAGGACTCGGAGAATCAATGGTGATAACTGACTTGGTCCATCAAGGTCACTTACCTGGTAAATGGCAGAGCTGAACTGTAAATGCAGGGCTGTCGTCTCAGGAGCCTCAGTGTCTAGCTATTTTAACTGGGGCAATAAATTTACTTGTTTTTGTCATTTAGTGTTTATTTTAGAATTTAGCTTTAGCCTCAGTCTCGTTTTATTATATCCACTCCTGAATATACACAAAGGGAGCCAGTTAATAGCAGCTTTTAAACAACCACTCTGAGCGGATCATTGTGCTAATTGCTATAGGAGAGCACAGGAATGCATAGGCAAATGTTCCCTCTTCAGAGATTTCCTCTTTTCTGTAAAGGTTCAAAAGCTGAGCTTCATGACCTGATTTCTGGGTGGCCCATCAAATCCCATAAATCATTTGCAAAGTATGCATAATTTTCATCAGATTAGCACAGAGGGCCTTGAGCAAAAACACCTAAGAGCTGTTGTCGTTTTCAACGTACAAGGGGTCTGATTCCAGAAGGACTGGACTTTTCTTGAGTTATCTTCACGAAGACAAAACAATACCCTTCAGTTTTGAGTTTGGTAAACTGTCAGAGAGCATTGACAGTTAAGTCTAGGGAAAGCTGTTGTATTTGTTTGTGGGCATGTGTGTGTTTATGTGTGTGCAGATTTAATAAAATTCAGGACGTGAATATAAAACAATAAAACAGATTTCATTACTGTCTCCGAAACTAGATCCGAACAAAGATTTTCTTGTTCCTAGCAATAAAACATTATTAAGGAAAGTGGCTGATAGCACAATCTTTTAGAATTGTATTCATTTGCACATATAAATAAGT
Organism: Enhydra lutris kenyoni; assembly: GCF_002288905.1. NCBI lineage: Eukaryota > Metazoa > Chordata > Mammalia > Carnivora > Mustelidae > Enhydra > Enhydra lutris. The sequence continues at coordinate 15,096,957 of NW_019154104.1, read as the reverse complement.
TACACATGAGTTCACACATATGTGCATGTGTGTATACTACCTGCTTATAAACCGTATGTATGCCTATAGGTCCTATATGCATGTACCTACACATGCTGGCATACTTTGTAGAAAATTGATTTCATTATTTCATAGCAATTCTTCCTATATAGGCCATTATTTTTAAGTTTATTAATAATTTTTATATTGATATAAGCGTAAATGAGAAAAATATTTATATATGCAATATAATGTGGATGATGGAGATCTGTAAATATGTTGTATGTTCTGATATATTTACCTATGCAATTGCAAACATACCTACAAGGTAAATACACGTATTTACTGATATGAGATATATTGATATTTACAAACATGTGCCTTATGGACTCTGAATCTGGAATAGGACAGATGTTCTCATCTCTGGTTAGTTATTAGAATCACTTACAGAGCTTGTTAAAATCTCACCCACCCTGATTCTGACTCAAAGGCCAGAGTGGCCCTGGCATCTGTGTTTTTAGAAAGCTCCTTGATGCCAGACAGCAGATATTCGACTAACTAAAGGAAGAGTCTAGGAGACCTTCTCCCAGGAAGTGGCAGTTTAGGTGCTCATTTATGCTAAATCTATTGAGCTCATACTGTCTTTATCCTTTTACTTGCTTTTACACAAACAACATGTCAATAGTAATTAATCCAGAAGAAGGGATTTTTTTTTTTTTTTTTTCTAAATCCTGTTTATTTTCTAACTGCTAAGCATCTGACCTACTGGAGGAAATCTGAGAAAAAAAAATAACCACTTTCACACTGCTGTTCATTGGCCAATGCACTATTTATTAAACTTGATTTTCCCAGTGAAGAAAGAAATCTTACCTTCAGGGAATGAAATAGAAATCCATTTTCTGACCTCCTAATATAATGCAAAGGGAAAAGACAGCTGATCTCTTTGGGGGAGGGATGTGCTAGGAAGGCCAGAGGCAGCTGTCTTAGAAATATCACAGAAAGGTGCCATAGGGACAGAACATAATTTAAAATTGGTGAGTTTGAAGAGATGGGTTTTTCCTTCCTTCCTATTTTTTCTTCTCTCAAACATACATAGTTCTTCAGCGAATAGTATCTTGTGATTAAAAATAAAATTTAAGAAGTTCCTCCCTAGACTCATCTCATCACCTAAATGGGTCATTTCCTCCTTTGTATCCTTATGCTGACTTCTGTCTGAACCTGTCTTGCAGATAATTGCTTGCTAGTATGTCTGACTTTAAGCTGTAAGAGCATTGGTAACAAGACCCATTTCTTTTCTTTTTTTTTTTTTTTTTAAGATTTTTATTTATTTATTTGGCAGACAGAGATCACAAATAGGCAGAGAGGCAGGCAGAAAAAGGAGGAAGCAGGCTCCATGCTGAGCAGAGAGCCTGGCGTGGGGCTCAATCCCAGGACCCTGGGATCATGACCTGAGCCGAAGGCAGAGGCTTTAATCCACTGAGCCACCCAGGTGCCCCAAGACCCATTCTTAAATCATTTTGGTTGAAATGTTTGTTGAAGGAGCGAATGAATGAATGAATGAACATTTAAATGAACAAATAAACTGTAATGCTTGGTACTAAGTTCTTGAGACCTATACGTTTCTTGGATAATGGGGCTTTGCTTCTTTTTCCTGAGCTTTATGATTCAGTATCTACATCATAGTTGACCAATACAAGGCTGAATAACAACCTCCGAGATTAAAAGCAGAGACTTTAAGGCGTGTTTAGTATCTGGGTGTAATCATGAAACAATGGCCATCTATAATTTAGGAAGGGATTAAGTCATCAAACCTCAGGATCCATGAATTAATGAATTTGGCCTAGATGTTTGAGTTTCTTACCAGCATGGAAGGAAGGGGTACACAGAAAATATGGAAAGAAAATATGTGGCAAGTTTCACAATCCATGAGTGATTAGGGCCTGGACTTTTCTGTCATCTAGGAGAGCAGGTTGATAATAGACAGAACACCCTTGGCTAGAATTCACCAGCTGACAGCTTGGCCAGTGAAACTGTAAATTTACATTGAATCCAAATGAGATATTAAGACAACATCTCAAACATGCCTTGCCTAATGAGATTCTGTACCTGGCTAGCAGGTCAGCAGTTGGATTTACCAGTCAGATTTCAGTTTATAGATGCCGTCTTGAATAAAGACCCTGAGCCCATATATGACACTTCCCTCTCTTCTTTTGCTCTGACTGCATCCATCAGCTTCCATGGATTCAAGCAGGGAAGTTAAATTGACAAGAAGCTCCATCTTCAGAGGACTCATGCCATCACTGCCCCCCTCCCAATTTTGTAAGAATGGATACAAGTGTAGTTTCTTGAGAGGAATCTTCCTCAAACAGATGTGTGTGTCTTCAATTGTGTTAAAGTCTTGTGACGTTTCCAAGGCTAAGGTACAAACTAGCCAGCTCCCTCTTCTTTTAAAAAAATCACCTATATAGACCTAGGATCCTCTTAGACTACCCTGTCAGGAAGTTGTTTTAAGATGTTTAAACTGAGCAATGAGTCTATAGAGAAGGATCTGAATGAATGGTTTAATAAATGAACCAAAATTGAACTCAAATCATGCTTTTTATCTACCGATCACCGAGCCCCACACAAACTAACTCTTCTAGTCTTTGCACATCTCAGTGAGGTAAGCAGATGGAACATACCCACTTGCTTCTACCAATGGAAAAGCAGAAACAAAGAGAATGTGTAAAACTTCTTCAAGATCTGTAGAGGCTTGGCAGTAATATTTCCAGCAATATTCTTGGCTTTCTGCTTATTCTCAGTCTCTGTCAATTTGAATAATGAAATTATGCTGTTAACATAGAAGAGAAGCATGTGTTAGAAGACTTAAAGCTGGTCCAGTCTTTAGATGTCAAAGCTAGGGTTTCAGCAATATTCCAGAAGGCAGCCCTGATGGTGTTCCATAGGCCGTACCCCTAAAAGGCCCAGAATTCCAGAATGCATATGGTTCTTCCAATTTGATAGAGGCAGTTATGCTTCACCTGTCTCATACTCTGGTATTTTCTCCACATTTAAGTGTGCTGACAACATGCAGCGTCTTTGTAACTCCCAGAGTTGATCTCATTAACTGGTCTCCCTCAAGCCCAAGCAAACCCCTTGACTCTTAGTTTAGATGTCAATATGTCACCCTCATATTCTTCATTCTCACAGAATTCTGAGTTTCCCAGTCCCCTACACAGCTTCCAAAGCCAGTTTATTTTGCTGCTGAAAAATACTTCAGTACACTGTCATTGCTGACATTGGGTTCTGTACACTTCCTCAGAGATAATCACATTATACATGAATACTGCCTCTGGTTAGGCACCCTTATTTTAGCTGGAAATTTTTTGAGAAGTTCAAAGTGTTGTAACACCTTTTTAAAAGATTTATGTATTTACTTGAGAGAGAATGTGCATGTGAGAGCATATGCGTGAATGGGGAGAGGGACAGAGGGAGAGGGAGAGAGAGAATCTCCAGCAGATTCTCCACAGAGACTGGAGCCCAAGGCAGATATGATCCGATAACCCTGAGATTATGACCTGAGCCAAAATCAAGAGTCAGATGCTTAACCAACAGAACCACCCAGGTGCTCCAATGATGGAAGGTATATATGAAGTCAAGAATCATTTGTTGAGTATTGACTACATATCCACTGCTGAGCCATACATTGAGAATACAGAAGAAGCCTGAAGTGTGCCTCTGCCTCCAGGAGCAAGGGGCCAACCTAGTAGATGATGGGAAAATAATATAAATCATTTAAACTCAAAAACTAAAGTAATACAATGATTCATAAGACAAATATTTATTGAACACCTATTCTTTGCGAAGTGTCATACCCAGTGCCATAGAGGATGCAGGACCACATGTATTAGTTTGCCAGAGCTGGTGTAACACATCAAGACAAGCAGTGGCTTAAAATAGCATGTGTCTACTTTCTCACAGTTCTGGAGACTAGTTGTTCAAAATTAAGATGTTGGCAGGGCCACGATCTCTCTGAAACCTGAAGGGGAGAATCCTTTCTTGTCTCTTCTAGCTTCTGGTGGTTGCCAGAATTTTTTGGCGTTCCTTGGCTTACAGCTACACTACTCCAATCTCTGCCTCTGCATCACATATCTGTGTGTGTGTGTGTGTGTGTGTGTGTGTGTGTGTGTGTGTGTGTCTTTACATGACCTTCCTATGGGGATACCAGTCACTGCCATCCTTAACTTAGAACAGTGGTCCTCAGAGTATGGTCCCTGGGAACTTGTTAGAAACGCACATTCTCTAGTCCTCTAAACATGCTGACTCCGAAATTCTGGTGGGGGACCTGATTTAAGAAAGCTTCCAGATTATTCTACTGTGCATTGTACTTCAAGAACCACTGACTTAGAGATAAGTTAGGGCTTTTCACCGAAATGCTTCCTTTCCTGGAAAAGAATAGTACTTGATGATGAACTTCTCTTAAAGCCTCACAGCCTACAAAGGCAGCTGATCATACTGTTTTCTCGCATGACCCCTACAACAGTGATGTGAGGGAGGAGATGCTCTTTCAGCTCTACTCAGAGGTTCACAATGACTTGTTCAAAGGGCTTTACCTGCCGGTGCACTCCATCTCAAACCCAGGCCCTCTTGCATCCATGTGCCCTTGCTTCCTAATATATTGTTTTCTATATTGGTGAATAAATTCAAATAAATGATTTTAATTTTTCCAGTGGGGTTGAGGAAGAAACTAGAAAAAAATGTTACTCTTGTAATAATTCATCATTTTTTGGTTGTTTTTCATTCATTTTCTTACTCATTCAATAGTTAAAAATACCCGCTGTACAGCAAACACCATGCTAGGTGATTTTTAAAGTTAAAAATGTGCAAGCACCTGCATATTCATGAGAAAAAGCCATCTTTTCAACTCCTAAGAGATAAGAAATGAATTATTTTACAGCTGTAAAAATCACATAATTTGGGCCTAAAATTGCATATTGTCTACTAGCCTGTACTGACTTTGAGAGGGGTTATATTTAATGGTACAAATTTTAGCATAAATAAAGCTAATCATATTTTAGGTCTTAAATGTAAATGTAATCATATTCTAGGTCCAGACAGGAATTCCTCCTACCTTCCTTAAATGACCAGGTGAAAGCATTTGGCAGAGATACCCCAGTGAGCTTTTCAAAGATGTATTTATTGGCCCTGTGCCACTGTTTAAAACTCGGAAGTCAAATTAAAGGGATTGTCAGGATGGGCTTAAGTAGCCTTTTCATCTGTCCATCCCCCCAGTCATTCACTCACACACAGAGCAGTTCTCTATTGAATGCCGCTATGTATCAGGCACTGTGTTGGGCACTGATGAACAAGACAGATTCAGAACTTCCTACAACTTTCTGTTCAGAAAAAAAAAAAATCAGCCAGGTAATTAATTTAATAAGTTAAATTTAATAATCGATCTTTAAAAATATAAATATTACATACATATTTAACTGTAAATATAAATATTACATACATATTTAATTACCTACCTACATACATAACTATTACATATTTAACATAGTGTGAAAGAAAAATGCTGTGTATGTTGGGAGATGCTCATTTGGGTACCTCAGCTACTTTGGGGATCGTGGGAGGACTGCAATATCAAAAAAGAGACAAATCATGTGTTAGAAGCTTTGATTCGTTTGGGGAATCAAGTCCCCATTCCGTGGTATGGGTATTAGTTGGAAAACCCATAAAGAGTTGGAGTCAGAAAAAACATTAGAGGCTTTAATATCTGTGCCACTTTCCTCTAGCTTAGAAATGAAGAGCCCAAGGCTCTGAAAAGGTGGAAGGATGGGGCAATTGGTGGCTCAGTCAGTTAAGTGTCTGGCTTTGGCTCGGGTCATGATCCCAGGGTTCTGGGATGGAGTCTCACATGGGGCTCCCTGCTCAGCAGGGAGCCTGCTTCTCCCTCTGCCTGCTGCTCCTCTGCTTGTGCTCTCTCTCTCTCTCTCTCTGATAAATAAATAAAATCTGAAGGAAGGAAGGAAGGAAGGAAAAGAAATAGAGAAAGAGAAAGAAAAGGTGGAAGGAGTTACCCAAAGCCACAGTCAGTGATTGGAAGATGTGTGAGTGGACACAAGCTCAGGCCTCCTTACTTCTAGGCCAGGAGTGAGGACAAGCCTCCCCCAAAGCCAAAAGAAATGGCCATTTGGTAAAGGACATCTCCCAAGGCTAAGGGAGGGGAGTGGCGTGTCAGGCTTCAGAACAGTAGGATGAGTCAGTTCACTGGTTGGAAGGAGTAAAAAGGAGTGAAAGAGAGCAGGCTACTCCATGGAACAAGAAAGAGTCTATGAACCATGTCACCCCGACACTCCCTCTTGGTCACTCAACTGTTTTGCTCTTTCTGCCTCTATTCCCAAAGCAGCTGCTCTGCCTGGCTTTCCATGAAGCAAAGTCACCTCATGATCCACATTTCCATTTTTGTGTGGAAAGAATGACTAAGGGCCTCCTACTTGGGCAATCGTCTTGCTGTCCGTACGTGACAATCTAAAGCCGTGAGAAAGAACTAGTTGCTTTGTCAGCCAGTCTCTGTTCTGGTAAAACCCTGAAGCCTGAATTTGGGGGATGGTGAGGGGCAGCTCTGAGAACCGTCCAGGTCCAACATCTGTGAAACACCATGTGGGTACCACGTGCTAGAGAGACCTTGCTCTGCCCCAAAGGTGAGACCAGATGCAGACCTGACACGATGTGGCTGGAGAAAAGGGTGGACAGGTAGAAAATGGAATGAAAGATCTTCCTTTGCTGTTATGTCCTCAGTTTTATTCAAATCTGAACTCAGAGAACTAGACTGCATTACTGGGCTCTTAAATTTTTTGTTGAAAAGATGGCAGCTGAAAATAACCTTCATAGGTTTATTAAACATGGTAACCTAAATGTTTCAGAGGATCTGCTTGTCAGTATTTTTTTTTAAAGATTTTTATTTATTTATTTGACAGAGAGAGATCACAAGTAGGCAGAGAGGCAGGCAGAGAGAGAGGAGGATGCAGGCTCCCCGCTGAGCAGAGATCCCGATGCAGGCCTCGATCCCAGGACCCTGGGATCATGACCTGAGCTGAAGGCAGAGGCTTTAACCCACTGAGCCACCCAGGCGCCCTGCTTGTCAGTATTTTTTCTCAACTGTTGTGTTTTAAATTGATTTCGGCTATACAAAAACCCTTTGGAATGGATAATATCACATCTATAACTAGGAAAACAAGTCACAGAAAGGCTACATGGCTTGCCCAAAGCTACTGGTTACTAGGTGTGTGTTTTTCCCCAGGACTTCACTCTAAGGGACAGGTCTATGAATAGGAAGTGGTTAAAGGCAGAAAGAGATCCAGAAAAGTCCTGGAAATGAAAGACAGCTAGGTCTTTGAGTTTCTCTAATGAAAGGTAGGGGGCAATGGACTTAAACGAGGAGCACACACTATGGTTAAATTTTGAAAGAAGCAAACTGAGATTTTAAAATGTATGAAGGGCTTATGGGAGCGAAGGACCAGAAAGAAAATAGGAGGTAAGAACAAAGGGTAGAGATAGAACAAAGCTGTGAGATGTGCGCCCTGTTTGTTTAGGCTTTAAAACTGTCTAACTTTACTGACTTTTTAAGCTCACCCTTTCAAGAAGGATGAAAGAAGGAATGCTGCTTCCGTGAACTTTGTTTGCTTTCTTCTCTCTTGTATCTTTCCTGCCAAATGTACGTGCATGAGCGTGCATGCACGCACACACACACACACACACGTACAGACACACAAAGTGGAAGCTGAGAGAAGCTGGTGGGCGGTGGAGAGAGATGGGGCAGAATCGGTGCATCAGGGGGCCTGAATCCATGTGATGATCAAGTTCATAGCAATTTCCCCAGGAGACTGTATCATATTCCCGTGAACGGAGTTCGGCAGAAGGTTACCATGGCAACAAAAGGCCTGAAATATTGACTCTGACTAGCAACAGGCCAGTGAAACAGCCTAACTAGGATTTATGGCACATTATAGTGTGAAAAGCAGGAGAAAATTACTGTAAAGGCAGGAATTATAGCACAACAGAACATATAAACTCTCAAATCCATCTTCCTAATTAAAACCGAATACTCAGGGGTAGAGCGCATAGTAAGACTGTTAGCTTAAATGGGGATGTGCTATCAGTGCTTCATTATAAAGTTTATTGTCTTTAAGACTAACTGTGTATGTATTTGGAGAGTGAGAGGGAGGGTGAGAGTGAGGTAGAGGAGGGATGGAAGCAAGAACCCTGGTCAGTTGCATTCCTTTACCCTCACTCATAGTGATGTAAAATTTCTTTACAGATCAGTCTCTGATCCCACAGGAGAATTCCAGAAGATGCTCACATTCCTCTATATGTAAATAACTCATCACCTTCAGGAGAGGATACCTGACTCAGTTTCTTTAGAATTCACCATGAGGGGAAAGAAAAAGGGAGGACCATCAATGAGGTTTATTGTTGAGAATAAAAGATCTTGGGGTTTATGACCCCAAACAACCTCAAAGATACCTTGATATCTATTACAGAATTAATCAGAGTGATTTAAGAGACATTAGATTAACTTCCTAAAGATATTTCATATTGTAAATTTCTGACTGATAGAAAAGAAGACAGTATTCCATATGTACACAGGGTATGTCCAGGTGGGCAAATGTCTCTGTTTATTGTAGAGAGAAGGAAATCTAGGCAGGTTCCACTTTCTTAAGTGGCAGATGTACAGGGGTAGAGGAATAAGGCCAAGACTCAAAGTCATTATCCAACAGACAAGTATTAATTAATGTCCTGTGCCATTTAGAAATAGTTAAGGAAAATCCAAAAACACAAGTTCAGCATAATTCTGTTGCATATTGGTGTACAATATGATGCAGAACAGGCCCAGAGACATGAGAGCTTCCTCTTCTAGGGTGCCTATGGCTAGTCAGTATATGAGACTCAAAACATTGTCCCTAGTGTTCTCAGGGGATCTAGATAGGAGTTGAGGTTAAGGAAAAGGAAGCGAGAGTAAGTGGGATATTGCTCAGACCTAAAGAACACCAAGCAGGGACTTCCAAGAAGCTGCAAACAGGTGCTCCTTGGCCAAGTTTAACACACAGGTGTGTTTTGTTTGAACAGCAATTTTTTTTTTTTTTTAATGCGGCTCTTAAGATCCTGGATGGAAGAATAACTCCTTAGTGTGCCACAGTCTCAACTTTCTTTTCCAGGTCTTAGTTACCAGCCTGCCCCTCAACATTTGTTTTACAATGCCTCAAAGTCCTTCCCAGAAGTCTTATGTTATGTGGAAATCTTTGCCTTCCTGTGATTCTTTTTAAATGCTCCTAATCTCTCAGATTCCTGTCCGGAACCTTAGTTCTCAATCTGGAGCTCAGTCAGGGAGAACAGGAAAGCCATTATTCTATAGAGGTTAATTATTCATCCTTTATGCAATCAGCATTCGACAAGTATTTATTGAATACCTACTCGGTTTTGGTAAATGCTGGGAACACACCGTGGACATGACCAGGGCAATCCTTGCCTATCAGGGAAAGTAGACATATTTATTTATTTATTTATTACTTAGTAAATATGTTAAATATACCGAAGAAAGTTCAGAGTGTTCTGAAAATTACATTTCTTCATTTAGGTCCATCTGTATTTCCCTGTAACTGTACTTGCCAAAGGAGCCCTACCTGACATTTTCCAGGTTGATGAGATCACTGAGCCATCAGTTCCCATAGCTTATGTCAGTATTATACTCAAGATCATAACAGTCAGCTATTTTTTTTTCTATTTTAAATACTAGGCCTGGAGGGCATTTAGAAGATTTCTAAATAAATCGTCCATATCTGTGTATTTTTGTGTTATTTACTTTTTTGTCCTAAAGTTGCAGTTAAGGAAAGAATTATTATTGGGGGTTCTTAGCAATTGTGATGAGTTAATGCAAGGTTTTTCTGTAGCAAAGTAAACATAGCTAGTGAATATGGTTAAGCCATATATGATTAAAGCATTATTTATGCTTTATTTATAAGTATTTGCTATTGATAATAGCTCCCCAAAGCAAGATTCACCAGTATTGCTACAGCATATAGGACTTTTTCTGTAGATTAATAATGCCATGATATTTTCTTTAATGAAGGTGGAAATGATTGCTTTATTTTAACAAAGGGACCTCTATGTTCCCCCTGAGTTTGAGCCTTGAATGTAGACGATCAGGAATGCTATATCACAGCTGTCTCCATGCTGATAATGACTCTCCCTGGGATTTCGTCATTTCTGCCCACAATCCATTGTTTCCTCTCAGGACATCTGGAACAAATTTATAGGGAGATTCTTTAATCCAAGCACAGAAGAGGATTTTTTATTTTTTATTTTTTGGCCCTCCCACATTTGACTTTTTGATTTTCTATCTCTCACATTTCCTTTACTTTTGTTTGTGTCTTTTTACAGTGTCAAACACATAATGAATTCTCAATATTAGGTATTAGTGGATATTATTATTACATATTTTTCTGTGAATTTATAGAGTGGTGAAAACATTTTTAAAAAAAGAAGTAATGTGTAGTATTTCTGATTATTATCCTGTATTCATCCTGTGGACCTAGCCTAAAGGGCTTGTAGATACCCAATTACATGTTTTTAAAGAGAAATTTTACTAGTAAGTTCACCTGGGGCAGGTGACAATGTTTGCATTAAAGTCACTCTAAATACAGACATAGAAACCCATTTTAATTTTCACACCACCCCTCCTGACTGTAACTGATTTCCTCCTCCATCTCCCCAGCCTTAATTTCTTTTCACTTTCTTTCTTCCCTAGAGCTGGTTTTCTTCCTCTTATAAGTTTTTCCTGATGTCTGCCCCTCCCCCACTCCTTTTCCTCATCATCTGTTCTGTTCCTAGGGGACTTCTTGTCTTTTCCATTAACTACACTTATAAGAAAAACTTCTTTGATGCTGCATGTGTCTATGCCTCTGAACATCATTAAGTTAAATTCACCTTTTTTGCCTTTTTATCAAAAAAACACTCCTACCCATTAGATTAGTTACCAGAAATGTTCTGCGTCTGGATAGAGAATTCTGCATAACTTTCCATCCAAATAATTAGATTAGATTATGTCTAAATGGGTGCGTCCTTGTCATCTGACTCTTTGAGATGTATTATTATAGTATTATAGACTGTTAACACCTTCAGCCAAGTAAACTATTTGCAGCCTTCTCAAAGGTAATTAATATGTAAATACTTGCCAAGGGAAGGTAACACATTTTTCAATTAACATATCAACAGGAGCTCAGGGCAGCAGATTATATGTGTGTGTGTTTGTGTGTGTATGTAACTATATATATATATATATATATATATATATATATAATATATATGTGTAACTATATATATATGAAATATATGTGTGTATATTTGTATATAAGTGTGTGTGTGTGTGTATATATATATATATATATATATATAGTTAAGTTACTCAATGTTTTGCCTAGAGTAAATTTGAAGTTAAAAAATAAAATGTCTAAATTATGTAGAGACCCCTATGCCAACAGTAATGCCATGAGCTGGGGCATATTCATCTTAATCCTCCTTCCCACTACCCCCACCCCACCAACTTTCCTATTCCTCAGTTTTTTACGGTTAGTTCAGCAGCCCCGGCCCTTACACTGACTTCGTATAATAGCTTCTTTGCTGCTTTGGGAGCTTTTGACTGGAATCAGAAGGGTCTCAGAGAACCCACGAGATTCTCTCCTCCCACCACGTTTTTGGTTTGTCTTTGGGTGAAGAGGGATAGGTTACTTATATATCTGTCATAAATTTTAACTCTACGAAATGGCTGTCTTCACACTTTCTTTAGATTTCGTTAACTTCTATTTAAGGTTTCTTCTGCTTCCCTCGGCTCCATACTTGGCTGTTACTATCAGAACAGTTTAAAGAAGGAGTACATTCACTATTGAATGTCTCACATAAGTTTCATAACTCTTCCTCTTTGCTATAAAATGTAATGCTTACTTGAGTTTCTCTCTCTTCTCCCTCTCTCGCTTCTCTCTCTTCTCCCTCTTCCTCTCTCTTTCCCTCTCTCAGCCTAAATGAGCCACACATATTCATTTATTTTATTTTCTCATTAATTACACCCTCCAGGCTCCCAGTGCTGTTTTCCTTTTAGCACTAACTTGTTAAGTTCTTTCTAGCACCACAGTTCCCTAAACTGCATCAAGAACTTACTTATTTATATATTATTTGTATTTAATGTGTTTGTTTAAAATGTAGTCAGTTGATTAATTTATTTGATAAACTCTTCCCAAATGGTCTGGGTGCTTTCATTTCATTTCTTTCTTTTTTTTTTTTTTTTTTTTTTCCTTCAGAGCTAGCTACTTGAGACCTTAAAGCTCTGTCTTTTCTAGGAATGGCAAAAATACTCAGAGGGATAATATCAGGAAATATTTAAAGTCACAGGATCCTGATTTGGATTCTACCACCACTTGTTATATGACTATAGCAGAGGAAAAATAATTTTCCCTCTATCCTTTTAGGTTCTTGGCTGAGACTAGCCTATAATAAAAGACAGATTATGGGAGAAAAACAAATATAATAATATGTATACCTCCTGCATATCTAAGAAGTACCCGAGAAAACTGAGTAACTGTTAGAAATGGCCCAGGCCATCATCTTAAATATCATCTCCAACTAAAGACAAAAGAAAGATGGGAGAAAGGGAGCAGAGGGAGCTAGTTTTGGGAGGTGATCAGGAAAAGCACAATAAATAAAAATAAGGATATTATGTAGACTTAAATCTTTGACTTCTCCATTGATAAAAGCTTCTAGAGATTTGGTCCTTCTCTTCTGGTACAAGTAGGGGAGACATTCTTATAAATGGAGATTTCCCTTGAAAATGTCTCTTACAAAAAGTTAACTTCTGGTCAGTTTTCAGAGCTTCTCTGATGTATGCTCTTTTAAAAATAACCAGTTTTGGGGTGCCTGGGTGGTTCAGTTAGTTAAGCGTCTGCTTTCATCTCAGGTCGTGGTCCCAGGATTCTGGGATCAAGCCCCACATGGAACTCCCTGCTTAGCTGATAGCCTACTTCTCCCTCTCCTTCTCCCTCTCCTCTGGCTTAGGCTCTCTCTCCCACTCTCTCTCTCTTGCTCACTCTAAATAAATAAATAAATAAAACCCATTTAACATAATTCTATGCCAAAAAGGCCTATTTTGAGGTGGCAAATTTTGTTCCCCTTTATGACCTTGGGCAAAATCCTTGAATTCTGTGATCTTCACCTTTGTTATTTATAAAATGGAGGCTAAATAGCCTTTATATTCCAGATAGGAGCCAAAAGCTGGATGCCTTGCCCATTAAGATGAAATTATTCAAATTGCCATTCATTTATTCATTAATTTACTATACTCACCCATTTTTTTCACTTCTTTGTTGAGTTCAAGCCACAAGTTCTAGGTCATGGTGATCCTGTTTTATGTTCTAAAAGCACACCGCAGGCTTAACACGTTCTTTCATGTATTACCTTTTTGGAAACTTCAAGAAATATTTTATAGGGATATACGGATATGACATCAAATATAATAAATGAACTTACCCATGGCCACCCAGCTAGTAAATGATATGGTCCTCTGACTCCAGAGGCCTTGCCTTTTCCACTCTATCTTTTAGGTTTTGCAGGGATGATTTTTCTCCAAGCAGTTACTGTGTGTGTGTGTCCTGCTTATAATCTTTATGAATGATCATATTGCCGACATACACGTCAGATGTTGCAAACACATGGCTCATACTCCAAGGACAGCCTGTGCAATGTTGTCCAATATTTAATAATTGGACCATTTCATACCGCAATCTAGTTTTCTAGCTTCTTTTGAGAAACTAGAATATCTGGCATTACTGGGTTTGTAACCACACCAGAAATTGACCAGCTGAAGCTGCCATCCTTAGGTGAAGCATCTAATAATTCTTCATGATGACTCCCTGATAGGACAGCAAACAAAGAACTTTTGAAACAACCCTGTGCGATACTGCTATCTTGATTTTTATAGCAATTTGTCCCAAACCAGTCAACTGGTATGCAGTGAAGTCAGAATTAGAATCCAGGACAGTTGGTTCTAAGTCTTGTGCTCTTCTCTATTCTACGGCCATTCATTCTTTTTTTTTTTCATTTATCGATAAATTTATTCCATAATTTAATAATTTTTACGAACTGCCCCATTATATTTCAAATCCTATGCTAGAGTCTGTAGGCACAAATGTGAAGAAGATGTGTCCCCAGGCTTATTTAGGACCAACAGATAAACAGATTGCTCTGAGTGCCTTGTGATGAGTATGAAAGCTATATGCAGTGTACCATGTTAATATTAAAGAGCACGTGATTAATTTTTTCTGTGGTTTAGACACACCTCTACCACTATAAGGAGTAGAATTATTAATGTAGAGCCCTACCCAGCTTCTCTGTGGTGAAATGATTAATCCATAAGTCCTCGAGTAGCCTAGTCTTCCCAGAAGCAAGAAAAAGTGAAATGCAAAGAGTAGGGGGTTAGAGATCAGAACACCAAGTGTTTACTCCTGGCTCTGACACTTTCTAGCTACTTAACCTTAGAAAAGTCATCAAGTTTATATGGATTTAGATTTCTTCATCAAAAAATAAATAGGTATGAAAGGGTGACACCAGATTCTGGAAAATAAGCAGGTTTCACTCACAAATACTTATGGTAGGGACCCTTTGCCAAGCTGGGAAGGCGTTGAAGCCATGTCTGTGCTTCGTGGTAAAGAGTGCTATGATCAGAGAAGCTGTGTGTGTCAACCAGAAGAAGGTTCTGACATCTAAGGGAAAATGTGATTTTTGAGAGTGAAAGTGAACAGAAAAGCTAGGATCAAATTTCCTACATGGGCATCACCATTGGTTAACGTAAGAAGAGGTTAATGCAGATAGTATGCATAGCAAGCTGACTATCCAAACCAAACGACCTCTAGATGAAAGTGTGTCTTTAACTTAAGTGGTAGTAAGGCCCTGAAAATCCAGGGCTGGGAGATTTTAAAAAGGTCTAGACAATTGGTGAGTTACCAGATTGATTTGACTGTCTTTGACTTTCTCATAATGTATCTGTGGACCTTGACTTAGCTCCAATTCCTTGAATTTGGCAAAGTAATAATTAAAGTGCACGTCACTGCTCTTAGGTTGGTTTATTTATCACATCACTTCCATGATGGTTCTTCCCATCTTCTTTCTTTGGTTTCTTTTCCAGTGTGGTCCTCACAATAAAATCTTAGCACCTTTTTAGAAATTACTTGGAAATCACTTCCCCAGAAATCTAGGAGTGATTTTTCTCTTTGGATGATAGATATGGAACTCAGCAGTTGGAGGGTGCATAAGGAAATCATGTCTCTTAGAAGCACTCCTCCTTCCTCCCATCTGAATTATTTGGTTGTACTTGTTATCAGGTCTGGGAAGACATGACTTTTCTCCCAGCCGCAATTGCTGCTGTTGTACAGTTTCAGGTTCTTTGTTGTCTGACACCTGTGTTGGTGGCTATAAATAAATTAACATGGTAAGAGTTCCACAGTGAAACTCCAAGGCAGCTAAACCCAGAGACCCCTGCAACAAGATCCAAGGCCAGGCTATACACTACTGTTGAAGTTTGCTGGCTATGTTACATTCTACTCCTCCTTCCCCAAGGTATAGGTGTGTATCTCTCTAGCAGGTAAAGCAGATCCTGGTCCAGTTGTGTTGAAAAAAAGTCTACTCACAACTTCCCCTCCTCTGATATCCCACCAGTAGAGTTATGTCAGTGATTTATAAGGATACTACATGGGCCTTTTGGGATTTAAGAGGACAATCACACCAGAACTTGGCTGTTCCTCTGATATCCCACCAGTAGAGTTATGTCAGTGTATTATAAGGATAATCTACATGGGCCTTTTGGGATTTAAGAGGATGATCATACCAGAACTTGGGTGTTCTCATCTAGGATTCACCTAAGCTCTGTCATGAGTTGTAGAGGCTGACCCAGCAGCTGTGTGGCTCTCAAGTAGAGGCACTGTTATTTCCTGATAGCACCTACTGTGACTGTCACTGCTCACTTCCTCCATCTTTGCAAAAATCCCAAAGTATTTGAGGAGGCATGTGAGGATGAAATGACATTGTTCTCAAGATGATATTATTTTACCTCTTCTGCTAGAAGGCCTGTTCCATTTCTGTCTCAACCACGGTCTATGCTTTTAAGGATGTCATTCAGATTTTCTAAACCGAAAACTGAATGCATGGTCTAATGAAGAATTTTCGTGCCTCTTCAAGGAGGGTGTGTGAGACACCCTTCAGCAGGGATTGACCACTATTCTATAAATAAAGTTGTTTTGGAATACAGCCATGGGCATTCATTTATATGTTATCTATGGCCTATTTTGTTCTGTAATTGTTGAGTTAAGTAGTTGCCACAGACATCTTATGCCTAAGATATTACTGATTGGTCTTTTATAGAAAAAAGTTTGCTGTGCCAGCCCTTGAAGATGGAAATATTGACACATGTGGAATATACCAAAAGTTTATTTCAGGGAAAAAATAACATATTTGAAACAGCCTGTGCTGTATTTCAGATTTTATATCAATGATGCTGTGGGGAATGGGGAGCGTTAGTCCATGCTGTCCTTGGAGGTTAGAGGATTGATGTTTAAGTAAGAAATGTAGAATAGGACCATATGTTAGACAGTGTAGTAGAGGGTAGAGCAGGTCAGCTGCCTACAGCTTGATGACTTAATCATTATAGCATTTTGCCATCTGGGCTCCAGTGATGTTCACCTCAAAATTTTTCTTTAGGAAACATCTTTTTCTTATAATTCTTAAAGTTTGACTCAGGTCAAAGGATATGCTCTTTTTCTGGTTTCCTTACATTTATCTTCCCTGGTTTCTTTAGATATTAGGTCTTGTAGACCCAAATTTGCAATATATTTTACACCTTTAAATTCTAAACCGGTATGTGAAAGTTCAACTTTTCTTTCTCCCCCACTACAGAAACTAAGGCAAATCTGTAGTGAAGAAAGACTTAGAGATTATTTTCTTAATGTACTCATGTGTGCACTAGGCTGTGTGTATGTATATGTGTGTGTGTTTATACAGCTGTATATTTCATCCTGTGACATGTTGTCACATGTATATATTCATGTAACCATCATCAATACTCAAGATATACAACTTTGGGCTAATGTTTTAATTAGCTTGTCCAGTTTCCGTCTGCTTTGATGTGACCACCATCCCATCTTCTAAAATGTGGACCAGGACCATCTGGGAGCGTGTTTGAAACGCAGAACCAGAGGACTAACCCCAGACATATCAGAATCTATGCCGAACAGATATGGTCATTCATGTGCATGTTAAAGTTTAAGAACACCGTTCTAGGAAATGTCTTCATTTCTTAGTTCATTAGCTTGACAGGATTAATTGGGTAGTGGAGAGAACATATCAGAATCACTGTGAAGCTTGGGATAAAAAGATGTCTGGGCCTTCAGCCTCAAGATTAAATCTGACATGATTTTTAGATGATCCTAGAGACAATTTTGATATACATACCATATGAGAAGGGTATATGTTGCAAGAGTTCTCAGAATTCCTTTGCCGTCTTTTCCTTAAACCCCCTGGCAGCTACCTCTTTCCAGGCCAACAAAGATAATCTAAGTGCTTAATCAGCTTTTCACCATCCTGTCTGTTGATGTGGCAGTTTGTCTCAAACATGACAAATGTAAAAAGGTCTCTTTTTAAGAATAAATATTCTCATACAATACATCCTTACAATTGACTTAGGGTATCTATTATAATGTTTACTAAAAATGCACAAATAGAAAGAACCAAGTACAAATATTATAGGCTCATAGTTCTCATATGACCAGAAATTCATTGCAAATTTACAAATGAGATGTAAACAATACAATTGAAATTAAGAGCACTCATTTAATGTGGCAGAAGACATTTTTCTGAGAATAAATCTCTGCTTGCCATGTGAAACATGATGACTATGGTGTAGGTTCTTTGGAGTTTGGTCTTGTGACATTTGGGTCCCCTTACTGTTTTCCTTGGAACCCTTGAAAAACTTTCTGTCTGGTTTAGAATCCCATTTGATTATGTCTTTCCACAGACACATCCAATATATGTCTATATTCAACTCACCTCTCTCTCATTTAGGTTTCATCAGTTAAGGTAGTAGTTCTTTTTTTTTTTTTTTTTAAGATTTTATTTATTTATTTGACAGAGAGAGATTACAAGTAGGCAGAGAGGCAGGCAGAGAGCCTGATGTACGACTCAATCCCAGGACCCTGGGATCATTACCTGAGCCGAAGGCAGAGGCTTTAACCCACTGAGCCACCCAGGCGCCCCAAGGTAGTAGTTCTTATGGTCAGTGTGCTTGCAGACATAAACCCAAGGGATGACATTACATGACAGTCTTCAGTTGGCAATTGTGCAACAGTACCCAGTTAGAAGATGATCATACTGAGTATGCTTAATCGCTTTTTGAGTTTTTTTTTCTTTTTTTTTTTTAGAGGAAAACGACAAATTAGGAAAATTGTGAAGGCAACTCTGCATGTCTCAGTGTATTTCCTTGATATCTCCAGCTCAGTGTGCAGTGGGAGACAGAATAGAGTGGAACTTATGAACACGGCCTTGGATGAGAATCTATTTTAGAGCACCACTTACTAACTGCACCTCCAGGATGAGTTTCTTAGCATCTCTATATCTGGGTTTCCTATGCGTATGATGGAGATGATTACTACCTACTTCATAAGCCAAAGAACAAGTACAGTATGCAAGAAAAGTCCTTAGTCTAGTCTTAGCACATCAGAAGACTCAATTATCAGTAGTTATTTTAACCATTACTACTAATAATTATTATCAATTACTATTACTATAATTATACTATTGCTATTACTATTGGTATTATAGATCTGGACATTAAATCTGTCACATTAAAGACACAATAAAGACACAAATGTCTTTATTTTATTTGCTTCATTGTATTCTTAAGATAGTTGTTTTCTTTTCTCTATTGACCTCTTGTTTTAACCTGATTGTAGCAGAGGTAGAAAGCCCCATCAAAATGGTAGCGTATTTAGTACCTGACTCGAAACACCATTGCTGCTTCTATTGCTTGTTTCTACTGTTCTTGCTGTAGCTCCCTTCTGAATTGCCGCTGTTACTTCATCTATTTTCTAGTGCAGCCAATCCAGTGAGGGGCTCCTCACAAGGGTGGTGTCCTGGGGCTGGACACTGATAAGGTAATGCTGCCTTCATTAATTGCCCCTTGTGCTTTTAATTTTTTGCTAATGAAGCCCATGATAAACTGATGGAAGGTTAAAAAAAAAAAAGATAACTCAAAACATAAAGAAGTATAGTCTTTTATTTTCCATTAGCATATCCCTATGTTTATGCAGTAGGACTAAAAAAATGAATCTCCACACTTGAAAATGCACACTTTCGGTTCTCTGAGCTATGTCAGATGGGGCTTTTGATTGGAAGCCCTGTTTTTTTGCTATTTCTAGCTTCTGGATGAGTAGAGACTT
Organism: Enhydra lutris kenyoni; assembly: GCF_002288905.1. NCBI lineage: Eukaryota > Metazoa > Chordata > Mammalia > Carnivora > Mustelidae > Enhydra > Enhydra lutris. Next base: position 15,077,467 of record NW_019154104.1, on the reverse strand, counting down.
CATTAACAGAAGTAGGTTGAGGGGGATCCATTACAGCCATAGAGAATAAATTCAAAAGGAAGGGAGGGAGGAAGGGAAGGAAGGAAGGAAGGAGGAAGGAAGGAAGGAAGAAGGAAGGTGAAAGGGAGAGAGGGGAAGAGAAAAAAGTTTATAACTATTTCACTAAAGAAAGAAAAAAGGCAGCTCATGAATTAAAGCAAGATTTTTTAAAAAGCCTAAAAATCTTCATTTGCTTTTCACTTGTGCATCTTTGACATATGCATGAGGCATGAAGGAAAGGCGGTTCTTTGGGGTGCGTGGACTATCTGGCAGTGCAGGGGCGCTCACCTTAGTATTCTCACCTCATTACAGGGTTGTGATGACCTTTTGCGTTCTTTAAGCGTTCTTGGTAATTTCAGGTTAGATATGCAACAGCAGAAACCATTTGACCTGACAAATTGGCTCATTGTGTGAGGCAGCTGTTAAACAACTGTCAGAGGTGGTTTCATTTTAGTGAGGAGTTAGGTAATTTAGGGGGTTAAAACCATGGGCAATAAATAACCATCCACACTCATTGAAGGAAGTGTCTTCTTAGACAAGAGAATAGAGCTGAAACTGATGGGGACATTAGTCTGGTAAAAAGTCACATCAATGAAGATTTACCTCCAAATGATTTAGGTAGTAGAAAAGTGCCTGCACCAGCACCTGCCCTTGAGCATAGAAAATAAGGGAACACAAACCAGCTCTCCCGAAAACAGTCATGACAAGCCTGCGTACTTAACGTAATAGGTCAGTAGCCATCACAAAAGGGCCATGGGGCCAGTAGCCATCTGGCTAAGTGTGCCTAACGTTGAACTGCAAAGTCACTGTCAATGCAGAGAGTCGAAAGTAAGAAGGTAAGGTGAGAATACATGATAACTAACTGAGGAACCCAGGCATGTGAGATCAGTGAGATCTGCCACAGTGAGATCAGTTACTCGAGACTCATCTCTGGCCGGTCTCACACTGCCTTCCGGGCACGTGGAATTCCAGGTCCATATGTGCTAACTGTGGACACAAAGAAACTAGAAACATGACACAATTCCACAGATTGCCACCAGCAAAGTGGGTGCGGCAGGGAGCTTATTTCTCTATCTATATATAATGTGGGATGGGGCAGCATTGTGCAAAACTGGGCTTTGAAGTCAAGTGGACGTAGATTTAAAATTCAAATCTACTTTGTGTGTAAATTATTTACCTCCCGGGTTACAGTGTTATATCTGTAAAGTGGATTAAGAATAGACAAGGTTAATTTGTGAGGATTAAATAAATGAAGTATTGCACAGTGCCAGATATTTAGAAATCTGTATTAATATCTTGGAAGAAGGTCTCTAGGTGTATGTCTTGGGTCTTTGTACCTCTCCATTTATAATTGCTCGAAGATATGTGGTCAAAGTAAAGAGCTGTGCAATAGCTCAAATGCTAGAGGACAGACTTAAAATTCCAAAGAATCTCAACAGGAAGGAAAAAAATGATACTAAAATAAATTGTAAAAGAGCTATATAAAAATCAATTGTAATAGGGCTATATAAAACCCTGCCCCTAGATTAAAAAAAAAATCATTATCTAGTTCTGGGTAGAAGAGACCTCATTTAAATAGATGTTTATGTACTAAAAAAAAAAAAAAGACAAATCCTAGATTTTTTTTTTAAATTTTAAGTTGCATATGTGCAAGTTCTGTGTGCTTCCTGCTGCCACATCTTAAGAGAACATTGACAGACTTGGCCCAATCCATGTGGCGTCATACACAGGCTATCAAATCCAGGGTCTGTCGCTATGAGTCTGTGAACAAGTCAGTTCCCTCACTGATAAATGTGTATGGAAGTCCTCTCTCTGGTTTGAGCTAAGGGTTACATTGCATAATGCAAGTAAAGGGTTCATTCAGCACGGTGCCTGGCTCGTAACTAGGAGCTATTATTATTCACAGGAAAGAATGATGAGAATGGTGGCAGCCTTGAGATAAGGAGCTGAAGAAACTTGAAATATTCTGCCTGTATAAGAGAAGCCTAAGGAGGGATATGACAGCTGTTATCAACTATTTGAATGACTGTTAGGTAGAAAAGAGATTCTCATTAATCATCCTAACTCTAGAACACAGAACCAGGACCAATGGCTAGAAGTTGTGGCATCTATGTGGGCTCCATAACAGGGATAATTTTCCATTTGAGGGTGTCCTACTCGTTAGAATAAACAGGAGGTAGTGAGCTCTCTGTCATCGGAGGGAGGAAGAAGAGGAAGAGGTGACGTTGGAGTAATAATGGAGAATAAAAATAGCTCCTAGGGCATTCTGGTTACTGTTCTAAGGAATCTGCGTATTTAAGCGTTATAACATCCAAGTGAAGCAGACACAATTACCATCATTCCTGTTTTACAGTTGAGGAAACTGAAGCACAGAGATTCCGTGAATTTTCAAGAACACAAAATTTAGAAATGGTAGAGGTGAGATTAGAGCCCAGGATGTCTGGCTCTTGGATCCATTCTCTAAACCACTATAGGAAGTACCTACCAAATACACGGGAAGGCTGAGTGACCGCACATCATGAAGGTTAAAGGGAATTCCTGCACTGAAGTTGAGATTTGACTGGATGATCTCTACAGACCTTCCCATTAAATGTCTAATTTTATAAGACCAAAAAGCAAGAAGACACACACACACACACACAATGGCAAAAGATGATACAAAATGTAGACACAAATTGCCATGGGTTTTTCTCGACATAAAAAGCTCAAGATGTTCACCAGGAACTTATCTTCTACTTTACGCTCAGTAGTGAAAGAACAGACATCTCATTGTCTTGCTCCAGGCAAAATAGAAGGATTTACATTTAAATAAGGGATAGGTACTAGAACTAACAGCCCCCAAAAGAGACTATTGAACCTCCATGGGAGAGAAAAGCGATACTAATTTGTTGAATAAGTATTCATTAAGCACCTACTGTGTGCTAAGATTTTTTTTAAAAAATCTGTGTAAAAGAAAATAAAAACTCAACAATCATTGCAGTCCCACACATTTAGATTCTGGTAGCCTTCAGGCTTTTTCTGAACTTCAGTATGCAGTGATATTTTTTTCAGGTCTTTAAGAAAATAATAAATTATATCCAGTTTGGGAAAGGAGGCACACATGATTTTCTTCGCAGATGTCATATGAACTGGGTAATTTCACCTTTAGTGTGGGTGCTGAAAGTATGCATTCACTTCCTCTCAGGCCAGCTTACTACCCAGTAAAGACACATGTAGGTGTTCTTGTATTAAACTATTTTAATATACTGCAGTGGGAAGAGCTCTGGTCTAGACATTTGGAGTTTTGCTGCTGCTGTAATTTATGGCAAACATTTGTCTTTGGATCTCAGTTTTCACATCTATAAGTGAGGAGGTTTGACTAAACTCTCTCTGTTTCCTTTAGGCTCTAATGTCTCATATTTGTTTTATTTTATAATTACGCTTATTTCATCATGTAGATGCCAGATGGCAAAATACCCTGGCAGTGTATGCAGGACCCAAATTGATTCTGGGAAAATGGGGCACCAGTGATTCCTACGCTAGAAGGAGCTGAAGTAAACAAAAGCCTCTGGGTTCTAGTTCTATTTCTGTTGGCTATAAAATGTAGGCATGGCTCAATATTAGGAGACATCTCCTAGCTTTTAATATTAGGTTTTAAAGTTGCCTAACAAACCCATTGAGGCTGTTTTGTGCTTAGAGTGCTTTAATGTTATGAGGGAGAGGCAGGTGCAGTATAGCATATAAAGCTTAATTGTCTCCCCACACCTTTAATTTCTCTCAATCTTTTAAAACATTAAGGAGAAAAAAATGTTATCTCTTGGTCTTTTCTATGAATATAGTTTACGGTCTGTGTATATTTAGATGGCTTACATGAGTGGGAAAATAGTCATTGTATTCAGTAAAATTTCTAGAGCAGATCTGCCCTGGTATTGTTTCCTGGGTACTACTTGCTTTTTCATTAGACTTTACCATGTAGACCTCACAGCCCTCTCCATGTTAGTCTTACTGTGATTATTTCCAAGTTACAAATACAGTAAGGCCACAGGTTTCATGGTGTTTTCACAAAGCCATCCCATCTGCTGCTCTTGAGTTCATGAGTAAATGGCATTTTGATGCTCACTCCTTTGACTTGTTTTAGTTTCATCCGCGTTCTTCAAGAATCTTCCTTTACCAGTTGTAACACTAGAACTAATTTAAAGGGGATGGAGGGAGATTTCCCACTCATATCAGTGCTATAGACCAAATAAGGAGCTGGTCAGTGGTAGGAACAGATTAATGAAGTCTCAGAATCGATTTTGGTTCTAAACATCAAACTTGAAAAAAATGAAAAAGTTATCCAGATCTGAGTAAGAAAGCCAGAGGGATGACTTTATAGATTGACTATTAAGTTTGTTATGGACTCAATGTTTGTATCCTCCCAAAACTCTCATGTTGAAACCTAACCCCCAAGGTAATGGTATTCGGAGGTGGGACCTTTGAGAGGTAATTAGGTCATGAGGGTGGAGCCCTCATAGACGGGATTAAAGTGTGTAAGGAATTTGCCTTCTGCCATAGAAATATAAATTATCTTTCATTTTCCCTTTTTTTGACATCTGGCCCTTCTCTGATTATATACCTCTTTTTCACTTTGCCTTCTGATCTCTATCCTTATCCCAATCTATTGGGAATAGCTGTGAGAATTGCTTTGCTAACGTAATGATACCTGGGACTAATTAACAGTTTCATAATGAGACTGTATCCTAAAAAAGGAAAATTTCAAATGACTAGAAGACTAGCGATGTCTGGGGCCAGCCTTAGAGCGGTTAAGTTAACTGGTTGTGAATCTTAAATGGGCTTTTGGTCTTCCCATGGGATGTGTTCGAAGACTCCATTCATTTTTCCTTCCTGGGTGCTTCTCTAGTGACTAGCAGAGCGTCTCTTGTTTTCGTTGCCTTGCAGTCATGCCGACTATGCACAACCGCTTTCCTGGTAGATCTGTCGCACAATGAATTGCATTCATGGGAGGTGGCTAGTGTGCGGTAAACATGGTTTAGACACACCGATACTAGAGATAGATAGAACATTCATTCAGAGGAGACACCAACAAATTGCCTTTCTGCTGGCCCTGAAATATTTTCTTTCAGCATACTTAAAGGTGAAGCTGGAATGAAGCTAACGAAAACTTTATCCAAACAAACTCTTCCTTGCGTGGCTTCTGATGAGAATCGTGTTGGTAGCAACTTGCAATTTGCTCACTGAGACTGAGTCACAACTGGGCTCCTCTTGAAGCTGGTATAAGATCTCCACACACAAAAGCTGAACTCATTGAAATCAAAGCGATTGTATAAGAAACTCAATTGGAATTATCTGGGTATTAATATACATATGTATTTCTTTTCAGACAATGGGATCATATTTTTCTTTAAAGATTTTATTTATTTATATGGCATACAGAGATCACAAGTAGGCAGAGAGGCAGGCAGAGAGAGAGGAGGAAGCAGGCTCCCTGCTGAGCAGAGAGCCCAATGCTCTCTGACCCAGGACCCTGAGATCATGACCTGAGCTGAAGGCAGAGGCTTTAACCCACTGAGCCACCCAGGCGCCCCTGGGATCATATTTAAAACATGCACTTACTTAAAACACACGTGCACATGCACACGCATGCAGAGACTGTCATATAGGTTTATGGAAGTGCACTAATTAAGGCAAATTAACTTACACTCAAAATAAGTACTCATTAAAATAAACATGAATTCCTCAAAGACATGGCTAAAAGGTTATACATAGCTGAATACAGCTTGAGGACTCTTCTTAATCTGTATAGTAATAGGCTATAAGAATTAGAGAAAGAAGAAAAGGAAGTAGAAGAATTTATGAAGGCGGTATCAGGTAACGTTTACTAAGTCGGCATCTACTAGGTGTTAGACATGCTTAATGCTTCCCATATAGTAAATAGTTTAAGACTCATATTAACTGTCTGACTTATATTCTATTATTTTATCCCTCAGAAAAATTTATATAACTTGGATAAGGCCCAACACCATTAAAAGCAAAATTGGAAATCGAACCCAGGTTTCTCTAATTTCTGAGCCAAGATCTTAATTGCTACATTGTTACCACATTCGCAGAAGCTTTTATTTGAGGTAACACCACTCTATTCAGGGCTTACATTATTCCAGCAGTATCTTTCTCTGCAAATGGGCAAAATACAAGCGCCTCCACCCCCAGCGTTTTGGATTACTCAGATGATAGTTTGTTTTTGGAAAGAGAGAAGTATAGGCAATTGACAGAAGCGAAATGCCTGGCTTTAGATGATTTTTCTTTTTCCATTTTTTCCTTGATGAGCACAATCATGTGAATAATTAAGCTTCAAGAGCTGAATGACTGATTGGTAGCAAGTGACTATCTGTTGTTTATTTGTAAGGATATAGCTTTCATGGGAAAATACAAGATGTTTTTGAAACATCAGAAGTCTTGCATGAGACGTTATAAATCATGGAGATGGCACCACTTGGAGGTTAAGCTCTCAGGCATTTAAGTTACACTGACTTGAGTTCAAGTCTAAGTTGCTGGCCCTTTGAGACTTCATTTCACCCCTCAGTGATGGATTTCTGGAAAGTAGAACCATTAATTCTTAGAACAGTTGGAAACATTCAAACAGCTTAAGTTATACAGAGTGCTAGCTCAGTGCCTGGCATGTGATAAACATTCAGTAAATCTACTGTGTGCTCTTTTATTTTATAAAAGTGACAAAATTTTATTTAGGAGAGAGGTTGGATTCTTGGAAAAGCTGTAGTGCCTGGGTCAGAGGCTTGCAAAGACTGCTCGGGACATGCTATGTTGATAAATTCACCACCGTCGATTTTTCCATCAGTTCTAGATTCATTATAAGAATGAATCAGCTGTTCTTTCTAAAGAGCTTTAATGCTTTGACATAGCCTCCTTTAATTGCCTTAATAATCCTATGAACTAGAGATCATCTTGCCCATTTTTACAAATGAGGGAACCAGAGATGAGAAAAGTAGTGAGCCAGGTAGTGAGTTGATGAGCTATGACACGAATTCAGGTCTTCTTCAGTCACACTCCAGTTTAATTTTAAAACAAGAAGATGTTGAGACCATGTGGGTCACGCCTCAGTCCATTTTACAGATCAGAATATCGAGGGTCTAAGGGAGAAAAATAATTTGTCTAGAGTCCCACAGTAAGTCAGAAGCAAAGCTGACACTAGACACCAGGGCTCTGTTCCAAGCCTATATCTCTTTCATCCTCCCCAGGCTAGTTGTGTCTTTGTAATAATGTGTATGCTCTGTAGAAGAGGAATGGAAAGGTGAGGCAGAAAAGAGGGAATACGGGGGTGGGGAAGGAGAGAAGGAGAGAGAGAGAAAAGGGTAGAATCATATAGGAAGATTAGATCAAGAGCAGGCATCAGGGGATGGTCTGCATCCAATACCAGGGCTTTCTACTCTTAGAACTAATCTCTGCCTGGCAGGAGAGGCAGAAATAACCGGAAGGAGACCGAATCTGTAATGTATTTGCCCTTGCTTTCTTTCCTTCCACCTCAGTGATCACAGTAGACGTAGTAGCGAAGACATCCCCCCGTGACACCCCCACAACCATATGGCACCACCATCACCATCTCCAGCAGCCCTCTCACTCAAGATTTGGCTTCCCTTGCACCGGCCCACATCACCGGATGTCAGAACTTGGCTGATTTGGTTTCTCAGGAGACTGCAGTGGAATTCACTCCCACAGAGGCATTTTCTTGACATTTTGACATTTGCTCAGAGGAAGGCAAAAGGCTGGCCAAGGGCCCAATCATCAAGCCCATCAGAATCAAACTATATTTTCTGAGCAGCTGTCGATAGAGTGTGCATGAGATTATTATTGTTTGCCAACGCTCTATTGATCTTGGCTTTGTGAAGCTCAAAGTCTGTTTACAGCCACCTATAAAAATGAACGGCCACTTCTTTTACTGAAGGTTAACATGGTGTGTTTATTTAATTGAATGGAAAAGGCTTCATGTTTTTCAAATGTCATTGTTAGTAAATTTTCAGGGCAATCTGAGTGACTAGCATGTACGGATTGAGGGCAGGAGGATGGCTGGTTGGGCGGGCGGTCGGCTGGTTATGGGAGTTGCTGGAGGCATTGGATGTAAGACAGAAAGATACTGGAATAACTTCCCTATCCTGAGAGATGCTATAAAAAAATCCTTACTCAATATTAGTGTTGTTTTTTATAGTCGTCAGCTGATAAGAAGAACTCTCCCCTGGGTGTTTCATTCTTTTGCCAACCTCTACTTTTGTTCCTTCTTCTGGATTTCCCCAAAATGTTTAAAGGTGACACTGACTATTTTAGGTATTGTGCATTTGGAAGTTTTCTATCATCTGACCTTATTTTTCCCCCCTTTCATATCAGATTTGACAGAAATGGCTAGAATTAGGAGTTGTGTCAGATAGAAGCCGATCCTGGCAATCCCAGTGACCTGGTTTTGGAGAGACGTGTTTCAGCGGGCTGGAGGGAGCCGCATGCAGCTCCTACCAAAGCAAGGAGAAGAGCCTTAAACAGTCTCAGCCACCGTGAGGGTTTATCAGGGCCTCCAGGACGCTAGATGAAAAGCAGAAGCCAGCCAGCCAGTGGACTGTTTCAAATGGAAATATCAGAATAATTCACTGGGATTTTTTTTTTATACTTTCCTCAGGAAATTTTGCCCTTTTATGAGGTTTACTTTAGCAATTTCCATTTTAAGTTTTACTTTACCCATTCTGTCTCAGTCTCTTCAGCAGGAAAAAGAACACACAAATCCTGTTATTATTATATCCATGTGTATCACTGGGGATTTAAAACAACAAGAACAACAATGGAGAAAAAGCAACATCTGAAGTCTCAGTGCAGCCAGTTTCTATACAAAGAATTGCTAAACTCCTCTGAGAGCCGACCACTGCCCTAAGTGCCAGGGCTAGAAAGAAAAATGAGAGAATGCTCTGTACTGAAAGAGATCATGACGTGTGTGTGTGTGTGTGTGTGTGTGTGTGTGTGTGTGTGTGTGTGTGTGTTGGTGGGGTGGAGGTCTATGAAAATACTTAACAACTTGAGAAGTATTATTGAAACTGGAGAGCGAGGTTCTTGTCTCGCGGAGTCTAAGAATGACTTGTGCACAAAGGAGAGAGTGAGTAGAGCGACAGAGTTTTATAAAGCGAGGATACAGCAAAGGCTCTCTGGAGTGAGAAGGGTCCTGACAGGGTTGCCACTGAGGGTTTTTAGGGCTTGTCTTTTCTTGAAAACTTGACCAGGAAGCTTGTGGCCTTGGGATTCTTGAGCTGTCTGGGTCTGAGCACAAGGACAATTGGTAACACCCGTAATGGCTTGTTTCTTTGGGGTCTGGTCATTTTCTGTGATTACAATGTAGCCACCAAAGAAAAGTACTCCCGAATATCCAGGGCCAGGTGGTCGGGTTTATTTTCTTACCTCTTGTTTACTCTTAGTGTTCTGCCTGCCAGGAATAATTTCAGAGCCCAGCCAGAGGTCCCCTATCTCTCTTTGCCTAGACCTTAACCCTTTCCTTATTCGTTATGATAGATATTCTCTAAGACTGGGAATGCCCTGAGTCTGATTGGGGGTCATTGCTTTGATCTGGTAGTGGGATATATCCTTGCCTTCCCAGTCTCCTTCACCTCTATATTTAGTCCTAATTATAGTCTGATTTCAAATGATCAGCCCACTTTTTGTATTTTTGATTCTGTTCCTTCAGGAGCCCAACAGAAAACGTACAGTTGTCAAGTGCTTTGAGGAACAAGACTTCTAAAATCTCTACGGGTATCTCAGGTGTTTCTTTAGTTTAAATATACACACAAAATCAACATGGGCATAAGGGTTAGAAATGTGCCCTTTTCTCTAGGTGGTGCAAAATATTGGAAAGGATAAGTAAGCTAGACAGGATTAGAATCACAAGATGTGTTTCCTTACCTTATAAGATGTGATTTCAATACCCACAAATCTTCTTAGTTCTGAGTTTGAAACAGATCTATAAAATCCTGTGTTAAAAGAAACACAGTTGGGGGTGGGGGCTGGCTGGCTCAGTGGGTTAAGCCTCTACCTTCAGCTCAGGTCTTGATCTCAGGGTCCTTGTATCGAGCGCTGCTTCTGGCTCCCTGCTCAGTGGGGAGTCTGGTTCTCCCTCTCCCTCTGCTCTTCTACCTGCTTGTGCTCGCTCTCATTTTCTCTCCCCCCTCTCTCTCTCTCTCTCAAATAAATAAATAAATAAAAAATTTAAAAGAAACACAGTGGGGATTCACGGGGAGGGGGGTAGTGGGAGTGGGCATATGTGTTCTTGAAGAGAGTGCTCTGAATGTGGAACATTCTCTTTTGTCAATTAATTTCACTTTTTATAGATGGTTAGACTAATAATCAAGGTCTTAGGAGAAAAGTGGGTTTGAGTGATCTCTAGGAAGACGTTCCTGATCGTAAATTAAATTAGACTGTGCATTGCGGAGCCCCTACCAGCTGTAATCCCTCTGGGGAGCATCTCTGATACCTGGCGCAGCCTGGTTAGAGGTGACACGAAATCACAGAATTTGATCTTTTTTTTTTCCTTCAAAGTTAGGCAAAGAGAAATGAGCTGTTTTGGTATATCTAAGATGCCAGATGCTGTTTTTTAAGAATTTGATTTGGGGAAGGTACAGATCCAGGGAAATGGGTTTGATCCCTCTGAAGATAAGGGGACCTCCTTTTCCTTTTTAACAACAGGGCTCCTTTGTCTGAATCGTAATATCTGAGAGAGCTGAGTATGGAGTCATGATTTTGAGTGCTGCTTCTAGAGTGAGGTTTTTCTGGGTTTGAATCCTTTGCTTGATGATTTCTGGCCAAATTAGGTAACCTGTTTAAGGATTAATTTCCTCATCTATAAAATGTGAGTAACAAGAGTTCCTTATAAGAACCATATAAAGGTAAAATAGAAACCACCCAGCATGGTGCCCAGCATATAATGTAATTTCATAATTATTAACTATTACTACTAAACTGAATATTTTTATAGTTATTACCCCAGAAATTCCTAGGCATGAGGTTGTCATTATGATGGGCAAGACATAAGAGTCACAAACTGACACCCTAAGCTATTTGCAGGTGCATGACCTCTTCACTAGGGCTTCCAGTCATTGATTGAAAGATTGATGAGTGCAGACCCATCATCCCCTCTTAAAGAAATAACCACAAAACTTACCCTATTTATAATGTAAGAACTAAGTGTAAGGACAATTGCTTCTTCATCCAAATGTTCAGTGTCACATAAGAAAAATGTCTTGTGCCCAATATCCTTGGAGAGATGAAGATATATTTAAAAATCTTTATGTTACAATTAAAGCTCTCATGCATTTAGCTTGTCTATGGGTTCTTCATTTCTATATCACTATTATCTTGTCAGAAATAAGAGTAATTATTTCAGTATTACAATTTTCCCACTCAGGATGTAGACCTTTTCGTTGTTGTTACTGTTGTTGTATAAGTTGCGTTATTTAACTGGATTTAAAAGATCCATCAGTATGTGCCAAAAATTTATTTTCAAAATTCTTCACCTAATACCTACACAATAAGCCCTACGCTGGTTTTCTGTGAAATTCACCTTACCAGTATTCATAGTACAGAGGAAGAAAAATTCCACATTTTTATATCTGTGTTGACATTTAAGACTGCATATATAAAGCCTCCATACATGGGGAAGACAGGCTGTAACTTGCTGGTGAGAATTTCATTGTTCAGGAGTCTGTGTTGAAGCTCCTGAGATGTGTTAGGTGGTAGAGGTGATGCTTTCTTTGTGTCAGGGTTGACTTCCCACTCCTTGATGAGAGATTCACTTGCCTGGAAAATCAGCAGGTTTATCTGTATAAACTCCAGTTGCACAGTGGATTATTGCTTCTGGGTTTCCCACATGATGAGCCTAGACTCAAAGTGAAATGTTGGTCTGCAGCTGTGGCAAACAAGGAAGAAGTTAATGAAAAAAAGGATGAGATTCTTTAGAATAATATTTCATGGAGCACTGGGTGTGGTGCATAAGCAACGAATCTTGGAACATGGAAAAAATAAAATAAAATTTAAAAAAATATTTCATTAAAAAATTTATTTATTGAGAGAGAGAGAGCGAGAGAGAGCACATAAGTTGGGGGGAGGGGCAGAGGGAGAGAATCCTCAAGCGGTCTCCCCACTGAGTGTAGAGTCTGACCCGGGACTTGATCCAGGACCCTGAGATCATGACCTTGAGTCAAATCAAGAGTTGGGTGCTTAATGGACTGAACCACCCACGTAATCCTAGTATATTTTTTAATCTCTATCAACTTTTCCTTATTTTTGCAGATAGCAAAATACCTGCATTTCTAAAGATGTCCTTAACTGATCTTAACCATTGTGGACCATGGGACCTGAAGTTGCATTGTATTTTTATATTTCCAGAGATTTGGGCAGTATTTTATTTTCTTTCTTCTTCTCCCTCCCCCTCCTCCTTTTCCTTCTCATATTTCCCATTTGCCTTTGACCAGCCACCAGCACTCATCCATGAGGTTCAAGTATCTTCTCTCCTGGGAAGACCTCCTAAAGAGGCCTCTATCCAACTCCAGGAGAAACCAATCTCTCAGTTTGTGCTGTTCCCATACTCCCATACCTTTATGACAGAATATAAGGTGCTGTATTCTCTTCTCAGTTGACTAGAAGCACGTCTGTGTTTGTTCCCATTTTCTGTTATTATTTAGATTTTGTAAATTGTGGAAGAGTACTAACCCTGAGAAGATCTTCAATCTCAAAGGAGAATAGTATAGAGGATTATTTCTCCTCTCCCATCCCACTTTCCAACAAATTTAAGTTTGTATTAGTATCTTTATATTATGAAGTGTGTTCAAAGATTTGCTTTTCTATTCTCAGAAGCAGTTTTCCTGATAAGATTGAAAGTTCTATACTATGAGCCTTTGACCCAAGAATAGAAATTTAAAGATCATGAGGTCTTTCTGTCATAGTTCTGAATGTCAGTCTGCTTTGTCCTGTGGGTTTCTGAGTCCTCTGCATTTGGCACATTCTTACTGAGATGCAAAGACACACAATCCTGGTGACTAGGTTTTCAAACTACAGTATATAGAAAAAAAAATGTGTGGACAGACATTGACAAGACTGTCAAAATACCTGTTCCCTAGATGCCTGAATAATTCTCCTTTAACCATTCACTTTCATCTTAATGTGTAGTCATATATCTCTTGTTACATTTTGGTTTTCTCCTGACATGGAATAATGCAGTGTCCACAATGTAGTGCTATGTTCCCAATTTATAGTGCAGTGAATGAAAAGGGTTGGGTCAATCGTCCTTCAGAATTCAAAGCGAAGAAAGTCAAAGGGAAGAATTGTTGATATTTTTTGGGATGCCAGGTGTTTTTTAATTGAAACATTTTGAAGAATTTCCAGTTTACCTTCTAAGGAAAATTCAGCTTTTTGTTCTTTCTGTAATGGAATTGACCATTACAGAGTTGGAAAATCCTAAAAGGAAAGAGGAAGACTGTTGGGGCAGCCTGGTTATTTGGAAATGGGGCTGAAACCAGAAGGATAGCTATCTTCTCATCTCACGGCTCTTGAAGGTAGAAACGTAAGTAGCTCTTTAGAGAATTTACTGTGAAAGATTGTGATCCTTTCATCCCTCTATCTACTATCATTCTCCATCAAAGTGAATGGATAGGTCTTCATAATGACTCCAAGATGACACTAATTTAAAAAGCAAATACAGACATAAGTAGCAATGGGACACAAAATCTCTATTAGTTGTCCTCCAGATTTAAAAACAAAAACAAAAACAACTAATTTCTGGGAAATGCCCATTTTCTAATTTTATAGTATCTAATATATGTCGAATTATGGCACCATGTGTTGAGGGAGAGATATGAATAACCAGTGTGATGACCTTTTTCATATATGGCAACATTTCATACAGATGGTTCTGGTCCATTTTTATGCTTACTAGTTTTTATTCATTATGTCTGGTCTGCCATGGATCTAGCTAAAACTTTATTCAATGCAGCATAGCCCCTGCTTATCTGGAAGTCTTCAAACTAAATGGAAGTATAATTATCACATTTGAGATGATTTCTTGGTAGAAAAAGTAAAGAACCTAGAATCCAGTTTTTCAGAATGCAGAGGTTGAGGTCACCAGGAGCACTTAAAGAGCTTGTGGAAATTTCAGATATCTTGTCTTCACCCCAGACTTACTGAAGTAGGGTCACTGAGGAATGGCACCCAGAAATCTGCATTTTATACCTTGCCTAATCAATCTGTATGCATATTGGAGGTTAAGTATCACTGTTGGCTTGCCTGTAACATGTAGTGCTGATCAAACGTGACTCAGTTCCTGGCCAGACTGGTAGACAGCAATACCTAGAAGCAATAACCTTTTCTGAAACAAAACAAGTGGCATATGAAATACTGTGAAATCTCTGGCACTGTCTATCTAGTATCCACATGTGCCCCACTTAGCTCTAGATTAGAAAATAAAGAATGGGATTCAGCCCAGTGGCAGCCATGAGCACAGGTGCACAATTTGGAAAAATGAGATCAGTTCTATAAAAAAATCAAGGTAAAGTCAATGAAGTTTAATAAAAATGTAAATCCCCTTACAACTGGCCCCATGTTTTCCATCTCTTAATGAGCACCTGTCATCTGGTGAATAATGACCAGGCCTCCGAGAGTGAGTCAGGCAAGCAAAAAGGCCCGTGGCCGGAGACCCTGTTAGGCATTTGAAAATGAGCAATCCATCTAACAAATAAAAACTTGTGTCAGTGATGCAGGTATAATAGCATAATCTCTTCATGAGAAACAATATGCAAATGAATCATAAAGCAAGAAGAGACAGAACTTTCCACTGTTGCCTTGGGCAGTGTTTCCTAGACACAGACTCTTGAGATGGAGATTATGTGCAGGCAGCTTCTTGGGGAGGGGCCTGGGAAGCAGATCCTCAATGGGAGTGAGGGAACAGGCTTGAGTAGAGGAAAAATTGGGACTGATGCATGTGTAACTAAAGCCTCAATCGGTCTCAGGGCTAACACTAGAGTTGGGTTGGTCTTTCTGAGATGTCCCAAACTGAGCAAAAACACCCCACTCATCTCACCATCCAGTGACTGCTCAAGGCAATCCCTTTGCCTGCGGACATTCCCAGAGAGGGACAGAGCTGTGAGCAGTCAGCAGCTGGCATTCCCAACAGCTGGGGGAATGAGCACTCCAGTCTTGAAGGAAGACTCCAGAAGTAAATCCGCTACAACGCTGTCTGGTTCAAGGCCAAAAATTATGGAGCTGAGAGCTACAACAGGCTTCTGATCTTCCACAGTCTGCTGAATGCCCCTGACAGTCCACTGAAGTGATAATGTTAAGGAAGGAAATGATTAGAAGTAATTTGCTGAGGGACCAGGTTTGCATTTGGAGCTGCCAGCAAGTAATTAAGCAAGAATGTCAATCGACAGGTGAATCAAAGTTGGGGCAGAAGTAAGGGAGTAAGAAATTTGCTCCAAAAAGAGCAATTGCTTTAATTGAAGCTTGTGATGAGAGAAGTAGAGAAAGTTTGCAGCAGTCAGAGATTGCTAAAAAGGAAAAAAAAAACTTTGTGCCTGGTGGATTGGGACATGAGAGGTTTTGTGGGACAGAATCTCACTTGAAAAATCAAGTCAGGATCAAAGCCACTTTCCAATAAACCCTTTAAAGAAAGGATTCCCTGTTTTTATATTAGCCCTAGCAATGAATACTGCTCCCCCCCGACTTAATTATTGATTATCATATGTGTAATCTACTAAGAGGTAAATCTATTTAATTGTCTTATTAAAAAGGAAAAGCTGCTATCCTTGCTAGAAGCGATAGGTCATGGATTTTTCTGCCCAGTGCAGCTCTGCTCAGAATGACTTCTGCTCACTGCCTCTGAGTGTCAAAGTAACCTATGACATCACAGAGGTGCTGTTTGTCTGCTGGGGTGGGAGCGGGAGGCACTGCTCCAAAAGGTGTCCATAACCAGGTCAAGTAATTGAGATTATAGGCACATAGGGAGTGAAAGGTTTTTCATAATACAAGGCCATTTCTGTGACTGTGTTCAGAACTGATAAAAAGTAACTTCTATCTTTGGTGTCTTCTGTCTTTTTTTCTTTGACAGATCTTGTGTGTGTGTGTGTGTGTGTGTGTGTGTGTGTGTGTGTGTGTAAAACACTTTTTCCCTTTCTGGTCTTTGAATGAATCCCAGTCTCACTCCAGCAGTCCACAGTAACATGCTGAAAGGTGTCACAGAACTATAGCATTACTGTGTAGAGCTCTAAGGATATATTTTCTAATTATAATCACTCCTGAGCTGTTTATAAATATGTCAAGCTGTCTACCTAGCTGCACGCCACTAGCTCATTTCTGTTTCAGGAGTGATCATCTCTCCTCTTTCTCCTCTCCTTCCCCCCATCTTGAAAAGCTCCATATCCTGAGTGGCCAGTAACTTCTAGTACAGTGAGTATGTAAAAGTGATGTTGATCTCCTTGGAAAAGACACACATACTTTTTGTTTTATTGGACAAAGCAGTATCTTTAAAGATTTTATTTACTTATTTGACAGACCGATATCACAAGGCAGAGAGGCAGGCAGAGAGAGAGGGGGAAGCAGGCTCCCCGCTGAGCAGGGAGCCTGATGCAGGGGTCGATCCCAGGACCCTAAGATGGTGACCTGAGCCGAAGGCAGAGGCTTTAACTGAGCCACCCAGGCACCCCTGGACAAAGCAGATTCTTAGAGAAAAAGAAAACTGAAAGACAGTTTGGTTAGAAAGCACTCTTTTTCACAACAGTTAGGATGGCAGTTACCCCTGTGATCATTGTTGCTAATCATTAATCAGATTAAATTTTCTTGAGTCTACCCCCTAAATGCTTTAAAATTTATTCTCCACTTTCTGTGCAGAAACTGCCTCACCTGGTCTATGTTATTTATTCCCAGGTTATATTTCAATACCTTTTAATCACTCCTGTGGCCTTTTCCTTGGACCCCTTTTGTCCATCCTACACACAGTTGCCAAACCAAACTTCCTAATTGCCACCCTGATTTCATCTTCCCATGTGTAAAATCTTTCAGTGTTTCTCCTCTCCATTAGAAAATAAGTTTTTATTACGTAAAATATCAAAAGCCCTGCAGAATCTGTCTCTAGCTCACCCCCATATTGGCCTTACTCTTGCCTGTCCATCCCACCTTTCTTGCTTTTCTTACTCCAAGAATTTTGAGTGGCTTATATGTTCTTCCTATTCACCAAAGTGTTTTCCACCTCAGTGATTTTGTCCATGTGGTTCCCACTGTCTGGAATGATCTTCTAGATGAATTGTGACATTTCAAGATATGTCTTTGTCCCAACTTCAAAAACTGCATTTCATTCTGATGAATAGCATGATTAGCTCCCACAGTATTTCCCCAGGCTATTTTACAAGTATAGAGGATTCACTTGCTAATCTTAAAATGTGCTTTCTAAAACAAAGCTTCGTCTGAAAACCCATTAAACCTCTAATTTAAATACCTGGACATTCTCAGAAATTGAATTTGCATTGTCTTCTCAGGGAACCAGTGTGGTCATGTCAGATTAATGCAACATCATGTTTTTATGATCCTAACAATCTCTAAGACAAGAGGAAAGGTACAGTTACTGAAAGAAGCATAGCAGGAGATTCGCTTCAGAAAATAGAACTTGGAGTGGTTGCCAAATCACACAATCCTGAAGTGGGGAACCTGTAGACATCAGGATTGATTTGAACATGTGGGGTTTTTGTCTGTAGCTAAGAGAAATGAGAAATCCCCTGAACTGGAAGTTTGGAGAATTAGATCCTCACCTAGGTCTGCTGCATACAATCTGTGGGATCTTTGGGGAAGTCATCTGACCTCATTTGATCGTGCTGTCCTCAGATGTAAAATAAAGTTTTAGAATTAAGTAGTCTCAATTTTTTCTAATGTTTTTGATTAAATATCTACCTATCTGTAACAGATAATGTTGCTACCCTGCCCCCATCCCTTTGGATCTCTTCTATCATTTTTGTAGATCCTCCAGCTTCCACATAACTTTCTCTTGCAATAACCAGGATGGTCTTCTCTGTTAGGAATATTGTCCTCAGTCAAGTGCTATTTCGCCTCTGGTTGGAAAAACTCTCAGTTGTAGGCCAGATTTCTTCCAAGATCAGGTTACTGCTTCCTCTCTGGAAGTTCACCTGAGGCTGTGCTCTTGTTTCCCTGCCTTGCCTCCCCCTAACCCGCCCCCAAACAAGGCCTTTCCTTACTGGTTCCCCTGGGAGTGCTTCCTTATTAAATCATTTGCACATGGATCGCTGTCTCCAGGTCTCCTTATTCTTTGGACTTGACCTAAGGTATGGTCTATCTATCTGTCTATCTATCTACCTTTTTTTTTTTTTTAAAGATTTTATTTATTTATTTGACAGAGATCGCAAGTAGGCAGAGAGGCAGGCAGAGAGAGGGGGGGAAGCAGGCTCCCCGCTGAGCAGAGAGCCCGGTGTGGGGCTCAATCCCAGGATCCTGAGATCATGACCTGAGCCGAAGGCAGAGGCTTAAACCACTGAGCCACCCAGGCGCCCCATCTATCTACCTTTTTTGAGTCCATTAATGAACATGTGATTGGAGTTTGTGTGAGGCTTTCTGGTGAGAGTTAGGAGAGGAAGAATGTGCTTTGCCTACTGAATTGTGTGTGATAAAGTGTTTGATAAAGATGGCTTCAGAAGTGGTTCCAGTTAAAGCAATAACTACTAAAAAGGCTCTCTTTATTAATGTATGGATTTTCTGTCACTGATGTTTGTCTCCCTATGAATAGTTTGGACTAGATTTTTTCAAGTAAGCATTTTATAACATCTGTTACTGTTTCTAGGAGTTTCATAAACAACTAGATGGGTAGAGAAATAACAAGGGAGAACTACGAGATTTCTGCCAGTATCTTCTAGTTTTTACCTCAAAAGCTATTTTTTTTTTAATTTTTCTAATTAAATCTCAATGGAATGTGAAGCGAGAACTGGAATTTGAGCCAAGAATACCTGAAAGAAATTTCTGGAAAAGACTTTGCTGGTGCCATCTGTGTATGTGTAGAGAGAAGCAAAATGTGTAAGATAATGAAGATGGGTGTAATTGAACCTCAAAGTGGAAGCCTAGTGTCTTACTTCACTAGGGCCTAGCTGGTCATGCAGAAGTGCAGTTTGTTGCAGTTTGATGCCCGTTGTAGGCTAAGCCTTATGCACGCAGTTTCTACCCTGATGTTTGGCATGAGTCATGTATAATACGCTGAAACAAGGCATTGAAATAAATAGAATGGCATTTCCCACTCGCTTCCATGCTGTTATTTTTTCTGCAAGATGCATTCTGGCTCCTTTTGTGAGTCCTCAGATTTGATTCTACAAGCTGCTGAGAAATGCAACACCTTTATGCCACCCACAAAAGAGAGTTTTTGTACAGTCTGTTTTATTTAGAAAGTACGTGGGTGTGCATGTATGGGTGATGGAATAGTTCATTGGACATTGTACTTGCAATACAAACCATGCTTATCATCAATTATGTCGCCACTCTATTCACATAATTACATTATGGGTTTTAGGTAGAAATTAAATATCAACAGTTGAATGTAGAATTAATAAAATGAATATATATATATATATATATATATATATATATATACTACATTGCCCTGAGCATTAAAAATGGAAAACAGCATTATTCCCTTCCCAGGGGCCAGCTGAACTACCATGCAGTTACAGATCTGATGAATTGCATCCCAGTGACTTTGCTCCAGGACCAGAGATGAAACCTTTTTGTTTGTTTGTTTGCATTGAGCTAAGTATTACTTTCAGAAAATCAAAACCTATGTTCAGCTTTCTAGCTTATAGTCTCTAGAGACACTACCAGCCAGGTATCATTTGTATGTTTTATTTAAAGAAAAAAATTCTGTAAGAGTTATTTCCTCATTCTGTCTACTCATGTGAAAAATTTTAAATTATTTCCTTATTATGTCCACTCATGTGAAGTTTTTTATGTTCATTTTTATGTATTTTTCCAGTTTGTTTTACTTCTCTTAAAATGGGTTTAAATATTGTAAAACATTCAACATATATACAAATAGATAGAACACAGTAATCAATATATCATCAATAATAATAATCAGTAATCAATAGGTAACACCAAAAATTAGCTTCCTAAGTCCATTCAGTTCTTTGTAAGCCCTCTTGCTGGTTTAGCAATGACATATGCTATTTTTATAAGGTGAGATAGTAGAGTAGTATAAATTGTACAAACCAAGGTTGAGTACTGGAATGTTCACCATTCCTCAGAGACATGGGCTGTGCATTTACTGCTTAAAACAAACCTTTCAAAAAATATTGTTTAGGTACTAGCCTAGAAAAGAAGTAAGGATCATTGGGGGAAAAAAAAATGGATGGTTTTAGTTTTGTCCTTTTTGAAACTTAACAGTCTGAAGGGTGAAGTAAAATTAACACACAAGGAAGGCATTTGGTATAATGATTAAGAAACTGAGGATTAGATTTAGACAGATTTTTTTTTTTTTTTTTTTTTTTGACAGACAGAGATCACTAGTAGGCAGAGACGCAGATGGGGGTGGGGGGAGCAGGCTCCCCGCTGAGCAGAGAGCCCGATGCAGGACTTGATCCCAGAACCCTGGGTCACGACCTGAGCCAAAGGCAGTGGCTTAACCCACTGAGCCACCCAAGCACCATAGGCAGAAATTTACATGAATTCTAGTTTGGCCCCTTTTTAGTTATATGACTTTGTGAAAGCCACTTACCTTTTATGGCTTACTTTCCTCATCTTTAAAATATAGATGCTAGGAGCCCCTGGGTGGCTCAGTGGGTTAAGCCTCTGCCTTTGGCTTGGGTCATGATCTCAGGGTCCTGGGATCAAGAGCCCCACATCAGGCTCTCTGCTCAGGAGGGAGCCTGCTTCCCTTCCTCTCTCTCTGCCTGCCTCTCTGCCTACTTGTGATCTCTCTCTCTCTGTCAAATAAATAAATAAAATCTTAAAAAATAATATATAGACACTAATATCTACCTTGTTGTATGTTGTTACTGTTTTTGTAATGGTTGCTCTCAAGATCCATAAAAGGCATGCCTGGCAAATAATGTATGTTCCTTAACTGGTAGTTATTATTTTATTGATATTACTGATTCAAATGAAATGATTAATTCTTTCTACCTTAGCACACTTATCATACCATAATTGTAATTTGTATGTTTACAACATTCTTCCTGTTGAGTAGCCCCCAGATGTTTTTTGAGCAGTGGCATCTGAACTTTTTAAATCTCTATAACCCCAGAGTTTAACCCAAATGGTCAATACATAAACGAGTCTTAATAAATATTTGTTATAATTTTAATTGCTCCAAAATGAAGATTCAGATTTTATAAATGGCTGCTTTCAAAGATTTTTCCCCCCAGAAACCAGTGTGAATACTAGGAGTATGAATTATTAATATTTGTAATATATTTATTAGGTAAATTTGGCACCATATGGCATGCTGGCTTAGATGGCTCTAATTCTTTATTAATAGGTATATGGGGCTCTGAGGTAATGGGTTGCTGGATCCATATGCTTATTCAGGAGACAAATTTAGTATATGGTGACCTTGCAATAGGATCAAGTAGCATAAAAAAAAATGAACTGAAGTGGAAGAAATGCTTAGGTTAACACAACAAATCTGATAATTGACCAATGTGGCAAAGACAGTTTAGTTCCAAAAATAATCAACAATATGATCAGCACTGGATTAATGTTATGGGTTATAGGTTTTAAAATTTCCCTTATTAGGAAAATCACCTTTTAAGTGATCTCATGGGGTTTTGAACAAACAGAAAGGCTCTTTTCTAGAAACCCCACACTTTGGAAGCTAGCAAAGAGAAATGGGTCTCTCTGTAATCATTTCTTGGTCTGGGCTTCCATTTTCAGTCCCAAAAATCCTAAGGGAAATAAATAGCTGTCCAAATGAAATGCTGAGAGGATATCCCTGGACTAATAGGTAATCTTCAAAGGGCATCACAGCAAAGCATATGGATGGTGAGTGTGAATATTGAAGAAAGGAGTGAAGAAATCTTTAGTCAGACAATGCTTAGAATGACCTGTTAAATACTGCTTGAGACAGTGCAATGTTTACAGCAAACTGACTTCTTCCTCCTCTAAATCCAGTATACGTGTTTTATCAGCCCCTGATCTATTAGTCCGTTTGCTCTTCTCCTGTCTTGTTTTCCCTCCCATCCTCTCCTCATTCCCTCTTCTGGGTGAGTGTAATCAGCATCAGAGCTGGGGCCATAGAAGGCATGTAGTCGAGACCATTGCAATGAGGAAGACAGGAAATTGTAGATTACCCATTATGTTTTCCACCAACTTAAGGATTCCCTGCATAACAACCAGGAACAAGGAAAAGATGGCAACAATAATGCTAATGATAATACAATAACCAATACTTACAGAGCACTCATGAGGATCTAATCATTGTGCTGCTTGCTTAGATTATCCCCTCCAGTCTTCTTAACAGCCTTGCTTTAATTTGGAGACACAGAACTAAGCTAAGATCCTTTAAGTTATGTTCATGAGGACTTTGTGGATATGATTTATCAGAAAGAAGTTCTTTTACCAGGGCTCATAATAATAATGATGAATCCACGGAACTGGGTGCTGAAACTATCAAGTGGCTATTTTGGGCTCCTCTAGGAACCCCCAGACTACTTATGGGGTGGAGGGGATGTGGGAATGTGGGGGTAGTTTTGCTATGACCTTGATTATTCAGAGAAAACAGGGTTGCTGCTACACAGCGAGAACAGGAAATGTTTTACAACTGGTGAGAATATTCACCAAATATTATAGGTACTGGAAGACATGTGGATAAATCATAATTCTTTTTTTGTTTTATTCACGAAAAGCAGACACTTGAGATTTTATACTCAACTCTAAAAGAAAAGACACAAAGTTTAGAATCTATACACAAAGACTGGTTTACTAATTTTTTGGGGGGGGTCTGCTTATTTTAGTGTCTCGTAATACAAATTTGCCTTTTAGCTTTATCACTTTATCTTCTGGTAGATTGTTGTAAGCGAACGGGGATGCCCTAGACCTTCAGTTCCTTCATGTATTTATATCTGCAAGCTTGCTCTGAAAGGACTGAATCCCTGACTGCACTTTCCAGTAAAGTTTAGTGCTTATGGCAATTCTCCCACTGGGGAGAGAAATGAGCAGGTGAGGCCAAAAGCAGCATCTGTGACTTGCTAGGATGTCTGGCATTGTGTGCATAATTTCCACTTCAAAGAGCTCAGAGACAGCTTGGTGATAGTCAGTTCATTGCAGCTTGGACTCGTCAACTAGTCAAAGTTATCTTTGGTACAACTACAGTTGGTGAAAATTCACATACACTCTCATGATGTCAGAGTCATAAAGACCCTCAGAGTCCCTGTAGTTTCATTTCCTTATTGTGCAAATGAAGAAATTATGAAATTCCTGTGTACAGCTTCTTCACTCTACAGTACAGATAGAGCTCCTCTTATGTATACCAGAAGAAGGATGAAAAGATACAAAATCATTCAAGGTTGTTGGTTGGAAAGGCCAACTTTCTCCCCCCTGCCCCTATCTGTTTTTGTTTTTGTTTTTGCCTTTGTTTGTTTCCAGCACCTGTTTTAAGTCTACTCCATAGTAGGTGTAAATAAGTAGTTATTGTTAGAGGAACACTAGGTTTTTAACTACAGTTATCATTAATGTTAGCCAAATGGCTGAATGAGTGGGTAGAAAAGCTTTACAGAGACAATCCTGTGCTGCATCTTGTGGTTGAGTGGAAGCTGGCAAATGTGTAACCTCAAAAAAAGATTAAGGAAATCAACCAATGTTATAGTTCAGCCAACAGCAAAGACAGAACTAAAATAATTATCTAGACCAGAAGTCTTTCTGTTTGAACCAAGAGGCTTACTTTCCAAAAGAAAATGTTCTAAGGCATTTAAAATTGCCTAATAAAGAAGAATTTCCTCATGGTGTACTGAATGAGAGATCTATCACAACAAGAAAAATCCTGAACTATTTTTCTTTGAAAAATGCCAAGTTATTTTCAGTTCTAACATTAACTACTTCTCATTAGGAGTATATAATTGGATTAACTACCCTCTACTCACCCTAGTTCATCCTATTGACTGCCAGCACATTTATTCCTTAGAATTTTCCTCCATTGGCCTTGGAGAAGTGAAAAAGATTAGCATAAATGGAAATAGAGTGTTTTATGCAATAGTCACCTTGTTAACCCTAGTATCCAACCATCAGGGTACTGAGTATAGAAGGAAGGAGGAGAAGAATAGGCATCATTCAACTAGGGGGTTAAGAGCTGCTTTAGCTCCTTGAGGTGCAGAGATGAAAATAAATCCTGTGTATTACTGAAGCATGTGAAATAGTTGGACCCGAATCAATATATTGCATTTACAATGGAGAAAAAGAAAGAAAAGTATTTTCATAGTGTATTTATCCAGCTCCTCTGAAAAATATCTGTGTGAACCACTGGGCTGAAAGTGTTGATTCCATTGAATTTGACTTTTTTAAGGCCATACCTTTGGAGAGAGTGTTGCCCCAAATAGTCATATCCAAGAAGCAATGTGCCTTCCATGCCTTTTGAGTGACCCATTTTGGGGACACCACTGGGTGGATAAAACAATAAAAAAAAAAAATCTTGGGTTATAGATGCCACAAAATAATAAGTGTCCCTGCTTCTGCTTTGGACTTGTCATGTCCCTCTCCTTGGATAAGTCCAATATGATTTTATGTATATGAATGAATTCCTCTAATAATATACAAAGCACAGAGAAGTCAGTATTATTCTTTCCATTTTAGAAATGGATCATATAAAGATTCACATATGATGGAGCTTGTGAAAATAAGCATTGTGTCATGTGTTCTAGATTTAACAGGAATCTAAGTAGCATGAATATATGGCATTGATGCTGTAAGTGATGGCATAAAGGGGCTTTTGGGAATCTACCATCTTATTTCTCAGAACAGGTTGTCTTAAAGATGTATTCATTTGTCCCCAAAATATTACTGAGTGCCTACTCTGGGCCAGCTATTGTTTGGGTCATTGAATTTTTGGTGGTAAGCAAGACAGACAGACATCTATTCCTCTGTACTTGCATTCTAGTCAGAAGAGAAAGAAAGGATGTTGTAAGTGATGGAGAGAAAATATTAATGGTTATAGTTTAGAGAGAGCATGACCACCAGGGATGGTGGGGGAAGAATTAATATCTTTGATTGTATAGTCAAGAAAGACCTCTCAGGAGGTTACCCTTGGCATGAGATATGATTGATGAGAAGGTGTCACCCATGTAAAGATCTGTAGGAAGAGGAAAGAGTCCCAAAAGCCATTTACCTGTCAGAAAAAGAGAAGAAATCCCAGTGTCTGGAGTATAGTGGATAAGGGAGAGTATGATTCCAGCTCAAGTAGGAGAGGACAGCAAGAGCCAGATCATGGAGGGCCTTTGGGGCTAGTCTAAGGAATTTAATTTATTCTAAGGCAAGGGAGTCCATTTAGAATTGTAAGCAGTAGACTATTAGGGATTGCTGGCCAATGCATGATGGAAGATAATCTGACCTATGCCGTATTTTTAGGAACAAGCCTCCCTAAAGATCCATATATTGATTCAACATTATTAGAGTAAGTTTACTATGCACTTTGTAATGTTTTAGGGTTTTAGCAATGAGTAAGACAAGTTTCTGCCTTTGTTGAGCTTACATTCTACTGGGAGATTAGAAAAGAGACAGACAACACTAATAAAGACCATGAATAAAATACAAAGTGTTCAAATGATGAAGAGTGATGGAGTGGGATGGTGGAAATTTTTCTGGGTTGGAGACCTCTAAGTCTTCAGTAACTAATTTTAGTTTTGTTTTTTATTGTTGGGATGATTTTTTTTTAACCCACTGAGCCACCCAGGTGTCGCCTGGGATGATTTTTTTAACCTGATGGTCAAGAAAGACTTTTTTTGTTGTTTTTCTTGATTTTATTTCTGTCGCTTTTTATATATTGTCCCCATGTATACTGTATAGACTTTTTCTGAATGTTTTTTCTCCAGAAAACACGTTGCAAACGGTAATTACTTTATTCTTCTGCTTTCTTTTCTAGGGACCCCTTTCCCTAAACTTTTCCACATTTGTTCCATTTATTCATCCCTTTCATTATTTCTGTGGTTGTTCTTTAGCCATGTGAAAGGACAGAAATTTATCTTGGAAAACTCATGTGTGTTTTAGTCAGAATACAGCAGAGGAGTGACTTTGTGATTCTTTTTTTTTTTTTTTTTTTTAGATTATTTTTTTATTTATTTGACAGACAGAGATCACAAGTAGGCAGAGAGCCAGACAGAGGGGGCGGGGGGAAGCAGGCTCTCTGCAGAGCAGAGAGCCCTATGCGGGGCTCGATCCCAGAACTCTGGGATCATGACCTGAGCCGAAGGCAGAGGCTTTAACCCACTGAAAGCCCCTACTCCTCCCTTTTTCCTCTTTCTCTCTTTTTTCCTTCTCTCCTTATTCCCCTCCCTTCCTTCCTTTCTTCTTTCTTTCTTTCCTTCCCCCTAATACTAGGTAAATATTTTATCATCTTTAAAATATTTTAAAGGCAGCTTCTTCATAATGAACTCTTGTGTATAAGTATTTCTTTTCCTGTTAAGAAGCAATGAGGCAATAAAAAGAAGACCCTTTGAAGATCCTTTTTTTTTTTTTTTTTTTTTTTTTTTATTTTTTTTTTTTTTTTTTTTTTAAGATTTTTTTTTTATTTATTTGACAGAGAGATAACAAGCAGGCAGAGAGAGAGGAGGAAGCAGGCTCCCCTAGAGAGCAGAGAGCCCGATGCGGGGCTCGATCCCAGGACTCTGAGATCATGACCTGAGCCGAAGGCAGCGGCCCAACCCACTGAGCCACCCAGGCGCCCCTGAAGATCCTTTTTAAGAAAAGGTCTCTTAGCCATGGTAATCCCTTACCTGTAAACTCTTTCAGTATTATTGTTACTTTAGGATTAAAGTCATAGTGGACAAAAACAATTCCTCATTATAAATTTCAGACATGACCCAAATAATAATGAGGAATTGTTTTTGTCCACTATGACTTTTAGCCTGCTACCTCACCACCACGTTTTTCCCTGGGATTTCCATGATAAGAAGAAAGGAGCTGCATTTGCCTGCTATTTTAGTGATTGAAAGAATATTTTTGAGTGGATGATTTTATTAGTAGGATATTCCTAGAAGCTGACTCTACACCGAAATTATTCTTGAAGATATAGCCCTCAAGTGTGTTTCTGCCAAATGTGTTAAAGTATTTGTAGGGAAAATATGGTTTTATAGAATTTCCATGTTTTTCAAAATGGCTGCTGATTTTCTCAATGAAGATATAGTGGCAATTTGCTGAAAAGAAGATCCCTTTTTTAAATGAAGAAAAATAAGATAATTAATCCAACATTTCTATTTTCATATATTCTTCCTTTCTCAGAAAGGTTCCTTTAGTGGGTATGTAGGTGGCTTAGCCCTTTAAGTGTGTGCCTTTGGCTCAGGTCACGATTCTAGGTCCTAGGATTGATCGCCGTATCTGCTCCCCACTTAACGGAGAGTGTCTGCTTCTCCCTCTGCCCCTCCCTCTTCTCATGCACACCCTCTCTCTCTCCCTCTCTCTCAAATAAATAAATGAAATCTTAAAAAAAAGAAAGAAAGAAAGAAAGGTTCCTTTGGGAATCATCTAGAAATGACCTACAGACATCCCTGGGAAGTGACTATTCAGTCTCTGCTGGAACATATCTGGGGATGAATTTTGTATCATATTTTTGAGGGTCTCATCCTGTCTTTGGATAGCTCTAGAAAATACATCTACACATTATGACCTCTGAGCTGGAGTTCAGGTATTTTTACTCATCGTTCTTGGTTCTACATTCCCCAGCATCATTGTCCTTCTATATGACATCCTATGTATTTGAAGAAAGCTGCCCAGCTTCCAAGGGCTTTTGGCTAAATATCCTGAGCTCGTTCAGTTGTTCCTCATGTGACAGCCCCTTGAGGCCTCTTCCCACACTGGTTACCTTCCTCTTAAGTCTGATTTTCAGGATCCTATTTAAATTAGTTATGAATGGAGCTGCTTAAGAAGGCTGTTTAGTCATCTCAGAGTAGAATCCGACCAGGACCTCTCTCATAAGCGGTACTTCTCACGAGACTCTCTGTATTCTGGGTTCCCTTTACTTCCCCCTTTTTCTCTCACTCTCTCCTCTGTGCCTCCAGTCCAGCAATACTGGCTCCCTTGCTGTATCTCAAGCAAGCCAAGCACATTTCCAACTTCAGTCCTTGTCCTTGTCCCCCCTGCCTTGAACCACCTTTCCTCAGAAGGCACCTGATGTCCTTCCTCCTGCTTTTGGCTTACCACGGCCATCACGTCAGAGGGGCCTGCCTTGCCTATCTCATTTAAAATACCCCGCCCTTGCCTGAAACAACTATCCCCTTATGATGCTTTATCAGCACTCGAAACTCCCAGACATTGTTTTATACATGTATTTGTTAGGTTTTTATCTGTCATCATTATAGTAATAGCATATTTATTAAAGCAGGGACTTTGTTAGGTTCACTGGTGTCCTTCCAGCACTGAAGAATACCTAGCATATAAAAACTTAATAAATATCTGTGAATGTATCAGCTAATTTACTTATCCATACAGATTACCTGTGGACTAGGATACAGAATAAGATTTTTATTGCAGATTTAATGGTACATGTAGCCATACACTAAAGGATTCTCTGACTCACAGTGAACCCAAACAGTATTTGGGCTTTCACATATTGAAGAGTGATGTGTGTGTGTGTGTGTGTGTGTTTGTGTGACACCATACGTGATTGCGAGACCCTGTGTCTAAACTTCTAGATTATAGAACCTGGAAGATGACAGAAGTGTATGAAGTGAAGGAAAGTAAGCCAGCAAGACCACTCACTGCACATGAATTTCCAAGGATACAGTTGTTCTCGAACAATCACAGTCCGTATATCAAAATAAGCGCTTTATTGAGTTGGGTAAAAGGAGTTGGTAGTGAGACTGTAAATTCTCTCTCAGAACAAATGATAACTGAGCCCGGGAACCCTTTTGTCCTGGAAAGTGGGGGAGGGGGTATAAATTCCCTGAAAGTGTCTGTCGCAGGGAATAGCTCTGCATTCATCATGTCTGCCTCCTGCATCATTCATGAATGTCATAAGAGTCTAAAGAATTGGCACTTCATAGCGAAGATGATTAAATAGCCATTAGACTTGTCTCTCCTGCTGCACATTGCTTTTAAAGAGATCCCATCCGGATTGTGGCGTACCCCTTCCAACCCCCTCTCGTTTCTCACCTCCTGAGGTCTTGGTGTTGGATTGAGGGAACATTGTGCATAGTCAGCCTTGCTTACATTGAGACTGAACAGATTTGTGCACTAGCACTGCTCCCCTATAATGCAAAGCTTAGGATTTGGGGGAAATGCCATAAAGCTCAAAGGAGATCCTTTTCCGCAGAGTACAGAAATTCTAGCTTTCGCTTAGATGTTGTAGTGATTGAGCTGTAGCTTTTTCAGATGTTTTCTTTCCTCTTCGCCTTTACTTCCTTGTGGACTAAGAATAATGAATCAGAACAGGACTCCTTTATATATGATTTGTTATTTTATGTGCTCAGATATAAGGCTTCAGATCATTATGTACCCAATAAAGCATATACATGAAGAGTAAACAGTGATGTAACAGAGTGTAAGATATGTGATCTTACTTCTGTTTCTCCTCTGCACCCACTTCTTGCCACATGTACACTTATTTCCATATTCTCTCCCTCCCTCTTTCCCTCTTCCTCCCTCCATTCCTTCTTCTCCTCTCTCTCTCTCATACTCACCCACTAAAGCTGCGCCATAGTGATTCTTATTACCCAGACAGTATCCTTAAGTGCTGAAGTCTAAATGGGTGAAATAAAAATGATCAATAAACAATTTTTTTCAAGATTTTATTTATTTATTTGACAGACAGAGATCACACGTAGGCAGAGAGACAGGCAGAGAGAGAGGAGGAAGCAGGCTCCCCGCCAAGCAGAGAGGCCGATGCAGGACTCGATCCCAGAACCCTGAGATCATGACCTGAGCAGAAGGCAGAGGCTTTAACCCACTGAGCCACTGAGGCACCCCAATCAATAAACAGTTTTTTAAACCACTTACTTTAGAGGCAGCAGAAAGAATATGGGACGGGTACTGAACTGGAGTCAGGAAAGGGTTCTTCTGTGGCTGTGCAATTCGTCAGCTGTCACCTTAGACAAACTCTGTAACTTCTTTGGGCCTTAGTATTTGCCTCTATAAGTGAGGACACCGAATGGTGGCTCTAAAGTTCTCCTTCCAGCTCTTATGCAGCATGATTTTCTGCATCCAGCAAGGGATTCAGCCATCGTGAGAACACAGAGAAGCATGTGACAACTCCAACACCTGCAGGTAACTTCCGGTCTGATGACGGCCATGTCCATGCAGTCCCTAACCCCTGCTGGGCAATGAGCTTCAGCATTACAAGGAGTGTTTAGTCTATAGATCGTCTTTATGAAATGAGGATCATTTAAAAAATAGTGGTGTGATTCATGGCTCTAGTTTTCACACAGTTAACACAAGATATCTTTATATCCCTTTTGTTTGTGGTCTTCTCTGCAAAGAATGACTTTGGGAAGAATGTTCACTTTAAAGTAAAACAATGGACACATGTTAAGGGGTCAAGTTGAATGGGTAAATTAGGGACATTGGATCACCACTGGTTGTGATCGGTAAGAGAACGTGTGTCCTCCTCCCTTACTGATGAAGTCATACCAGCCATGCCTCTGGGTCACTAGTTGTTTCAGTGTAGGTAGACACTTTGAGCTTGAATTTATCTTCTGGAAGGATCCCTCCACTCCTCGTAATACAGGCTTTCTCCGGAAGTGGGAGAACCAGATTGAAATGCCAGCCTTGGCACTTTACATTCTGCTGTTCTAGCCGTGTGAGTCTGATTCGTTCTTGTGGCTGGTTTAAGAGAGATTAGAAGGAGCAGAACTGTCCTCTGAGTTTCTTGATCTGCATGGTGGCAGCTAGAGTCAGAGGAAATGGGGACAATGGGAAAGCGAATAAATCCTCCAGAGTGGTGTGTATGTGATCTCTGGGAAGCAGACCTGGTGTTCATACAGAGCTTCAAATACTAGGTCATTGCTTTGGAGAATCTTCCAGCACCCAATAAAACCTACCACCTCTGTAACATAATGTGAGGCAAAAGCTGAGCCTGAGAGATAAGAAGAGACAGGACATATGGCTGAATAAAGAACTTTCAATTTCCGTTACGTAGTAGATGGACAAGGATCACATCATTTAAAAAAAAAAAAATAACCACATCCAAAGACAGTGTTCAATCTAAGCGCCCATGAGCAGTGCCTGAATCTATTCACACGCTCGAGTTAATCAGAAGGCCTCATCTAATAGGGAGAAGCACTGTATTACTTTAAATATGGCAGGTGCTATCTAAGTTTATTGCACGAGCTAAGACCAATTATCTTGTATTTTTCCATAAAATTGCATTTTCTAAAAAGAGACTGGTGTGTCTGAATATATCCATCATAACAAATCTTTAAGCTTTGATGGAAGTGACTGCTGTTTATTTGCAGAATGTCATATCTGTACTGTTGAATCAATGCTAAAGTTATCATATTAGAACTAAGAAGAAGGCCTGGGAAATTAGTTTTTATGGACTTGCAGCATGGCTTTGTGAACAGAAGCATAGGCCAGGACCAGATGTCTAGGAAGTGCCTCGCTCCAGGGCCTGGTGACTAGAGAGCAGTTTTAAAAATAGGGATAAGGCAGTCACCTCCCATAAGGTGCTCGCTGAAGAACAAATAAGAAAATTGTTTTCATATCAGGTCCTGGAGCATAAGCACTTTCAAGGGATGTGAGGAGATGCTGAGGGGAGACAAAGAGCCTGAGATGGAGGACGTGTTTGAAATATATTTAATTAGGCAGGAGAGATGAGAATCGCCAAGTATTAGCAAAGGGCAATTGTCTTGCTGAAAGTAATAAAGGAAGAAAAATAGAAGCTATAAGCTGAAGCTTTGAAAGGGATAGAATATTAAGAAAATGAGTAGCTAATGTATTCAGAGGAAATAGGTTTAAAAAAGTAAACTGGAAACTAATTACCCAAATGTTATATAATAATGTAATGGTGTGTTTGTCCATTGGTAAGAGGTGAGGGATAAAGTTTTATTGAGTGAATAATGAAAAATGGTTTTAACAACCATGAGTTGACCTTGATCTGCTTTGGTTTCTTTCTTTCTTTTTTTTTTTTTTTAATTTATTTGACAGAGAGAGATCACAGATAGGCAGAGAGGCAGGCAGAGAGAGGGGGAAGCAGGCTCCCTGTTGAGCAGAGAGCCCAATGCGGGGCTCGATCCCAGGACCCCGGGATCATGACCTGAGCCGAAGACAGAGGCTTTAACCCACTGAGCCACCCAGGTGCCCCTGATGTAGTTTCTTATGTGACTCTTGACTATAGACTATCTTTGTTTTAAGAAGAACAAAACCATCCGGCCTACTCCTCTCAGAAATTGATTTTATGTTATTCAGAAGAACAGAAATGTTATGTATATTAAGCAGAGTCAAATATTATATCAAATTGCCTTTCCTGTTCCAACTTATACCCACAGTCAAAACAAATATATCATAAAGGCTCAGCAAGAAAGGACTGCTAAGTTAGAGCCTGTCACTTCAAGGAATATTATGCAAACATTTAAAATGACAACTGATAATACAAAGAGGTTCAAAAACAATAACAGAAAAGAAATACAAAGATATGTAAGCCCTATCCTTAGACCATATGTAAACTAGGCTTTTCTGTAGCTGGAGCCAGCCCAGAGAAAAAGGCAAAGAGCTATACCTTCAATGGGTATTATTTGGGCACGTCAGTTTTACATAATCTTCCAGATCTTCCACAGGCCTCATAATACGTGTTGGGGAAATCACTGTGCGGGATCTGGGCACATTCTATGGTAACACAATAGCACAGTCTCACTTGGGCCTTAAAACCATGGCATCCGTCTTTGGAATTCCAAACACTTGACGGTTATCTTATAAGCACACCAATGTCAGTTACCCCCAAATTAAGCTGTCCTTAGTTACCCCCAAATTAAGCCAGTGCTTCCTTTTCTATCTATAATTGTTGTTGCCCAAACTTGAAAACTCTGAATCAACTTCAGTGCCTCTCTTTTCTGTTCCCCAAATATCACATGTATCACCAATTCCTCTTCACAACTTCGGTATCCATTCCTTTCGCTCATTTCTCCCTCTCACTCACACGGGCTCAGCTCACCTCTCCCATGTCCTGGCTTTGGCACTGGCCTCCACCTGGAGTCACGTGGACACACTTCTCTCCTTCCATCCTCCACACCATAGCTGAAGATTTTCTCCTCAAGCACAGATAAGATCATGTTTTCCCATTGACCAAAGTGGTCATTTTCAAACTTCGTAAGCATTAAAATTGTTCTTTAAAAATTTTTATGTTGAGGTGACTTTACTATATTTGCCAAATAAAAGTTACAGTTTTCAGAAAGCCACACAATGGTTTGGTGGAGAATGTTTTATTGTAGGTATGATCCTTGAAATAGTTCTGGTACTAAAAAAATAAACCCAGAAAACACTATGAGGAAAACACTGGCTAGTCTCTTAAGATACTGGCTTATCTGCTAAGGGAGAAATAACAAGTTAACTTTCAGGGCTCTGCAGATCTACACACTGCCCAAACGATAGGATGCTGTTGGTGTTCCAATTCACTGCGTTCTTTCACACTTTGCTCATGGCCTCCGAGCTGAATGTCTTTCCTCCCCTTTAAAATCAAGTAAATACCTCTCTACCCCAAAACAGTACAAGTCTTTTTCTTTCTTTAACATATTTCTTTGACATATTTTCATTTTATTTTGATTTTTTCCAGTTTTATTGAGATATATTTGACATATAATATTATATTAGTTTAAAGTATAGAACATAATGATCTCACTAATATATGGAATCTAAATAAAAATGAACTTAAGATGGGTGGTTGTCCGAGGCAGGGCAAGGAGGGTGGGGCGAATGGGTGAAGACAGTCAAAGGTTCAGTCTTCCAGTTATAAGATAAGTAAGTTCTGGGGATTTCATGTACAGCATAACTATAGTTAATAGGAATGTATTGCATATTTGAAATTTGCTGTGAGAATAAAACTTAAAAGTTCTCATCACAAGAAAACATTTCAACTATGTAAGATAATAGATGTTAACTAAACTTATTGTGGTAATCATCTCTGTCTCTGTGTGTGTGTGTGTGTGTATATATATAGTAATTTTATTATATATAATTATTATCAATTTTATATATAATATATTACATATTATATATACAATATAATGTTTATATATATATATAAATATATAATATAGTTGAAGCCTTTATTTAAAGCCACTGACCCTCTCCCATGGGTGTTCCTAGCTCATTTGAACACATCTCTACTATAGAACTTATGTGTTTAATTTTTATTGAGCACCTGAGTGGCTCAGTAGGTTGAGTGTCTGTCTTTGGCTCAGGTCATGATCCCTAGGTCCTGAGATCGAGCCCGATCTTGGGCTCCCTGCTCAGTGGAGAGTCTGCTTCTCCCCCTGCCCCTACCTGCCCTCTCCCTGTTTGTGCACTCTCTCAAATAATTAAATAAAATCTTTTAAAAATTAAAAAAAAAATACAGATTGAGTGCTCTATGTTGCTCCTAAGATAGATTATTTTGACTACGATCACTTTTTAGTAAATTTTAAAGTCAATTAAAGCGCATCTCCTTTCTTTAGTTTTCTTTTAAAAATTTTTTTGGCAGGGGTGCCTGGGTGGCTCAGTGGTTTAAAGCCTCTGTCTTTGGTTCAGGTCATGACCACAGGGTCCTGGGATCGAGCCCCGCATCGGGCTCCCTGCTTAGCAGAGAGCCTGCTTCCTCCTCCCTCTCTCTCTCTGCCTGACTCTCTGCCTACTTGTGATCTCTGTCTGTCAAATAAATAAAAAATCTTTAAAAAATTTTTTTTTCTTGGCAAATCCTATATACTTATTTTTCTTTATGAACTTAAAAAGAAATTGAGATTCTGTTTAGAGGTGCCATAAAGATTATCATGTTTATTGATGGATTAATATTTTCCTTCAGTAATACCATATGTATTTTCATATATATGAACATGATTTATGTGCTCCATAAATTATACTTTCCTTTATATAGCGTCTCTTTATATAGCTTTCTTGTTGCATTATTTTAAGATATTTTGTAGATTTTTTTTTTATTGTGGGATTTCTCTCTTTCATTTCAACCTGGTAGTTACTATTATTAAAACAAGATCTTGCTTTTTGAAAAGTTGTAGTAAAATATACAAAATGAAAAAAATTACCATTTTTACCATTTTGAAGCACACAGTTCAGTAGCATTAAGTAAATTCACACTTTTGTACAACAATCACCACCATCTCCAAAACTTTTTCATCACCCAAAGTGG
Source organism: Enhydra lutris kenyoni (assembly GCF_002288905.1). Lineage (NCBI taxonomy): Eukaryota > Metazoa > Chordata > Mammalia > Carnivora > Mustelidae > Enhydra > Enhydra lutris. The sequence goes on along the minus strand of NW_019154104.1, from coordinate 15,041,916 downwards.
AAACTGCGCCTTTTAAACAATTGCTTCCCATCCCCCTCTTTTCAAATAACCACTCTTCTACTTTCTGTTTCTATGAATTTGACTATTCATGTAAGTGGAGTCACGCCATATTTATCCTTTTGTATTTGGCTTATTTCACTTCATAATGTCTTCAAGTTTCATCGTGTAGTAGGTATCAGAATTTCATTTCTTTTTAAAGCTAATAGTCCACTGTTTGTATATACTAGTATTTTATCCAAGTATCTAATCAGTGGACATTTGGGTTGTTATCACTTCAAGGCTACTGTGAATAATGCCGCTTTGAACATGGCTGCACAGTATCTGGTTGAGTCCTTTCTTGCTTTTTTTTTTTTTTTTTTTTTTTTGTTGGTTGTTGTTGTTATGCACTTAGAAGTAGAATTGCCGGACAGTATGGTAATTACACATTGAACTGTTTGGGGAACTATCATACCGTTTGTTAATGGAGCTGTACCATTTTATATTGGCACCAGCAGCACAGAAGAATTTCAATCTCTCCACATCCTTGTCAGCACTTATTTTCTGTCAGTTTGATAGCAACCTTTTATTGAGTATGAAGTGATAACTCATTACGGTTTTTATGTGTATTTCCCTCATCATTATGGATGTTAAAATCTTTCTGTGAGCTTATTGGCCATTTGTATACCTTTGGAGAAATCTATTCAAGTCTTTTCCCCATTTTGTAACTGGGTTGTTTGCTTTGTTGTTGAGTTGTATGAGTGCTTTATATATTCTGGATGTAAATCTCGTATCGGATATATGACTTGCAAATATTTTCTCCCATTTTGTGGCTTACCTTTTTTTTTGTTGATAGTGTACTTTAATGCACAAGTTTTTCATTTTTAAAGTTTAATTTATCTATTTTATTCTTTCATTGTCTGCTCTTTTGATGTCATATTAAAAAATTTTTTCCGAATTCAGTGTTATGAAGCTTTTCTCTTATGTTCTCTTCTCAGTGCTTTATAGTTTCAGCTTTTACAGTAAGTCATTGATACATTTTGAATTAAGTTTTCTATAGGCTATAAGCATCCAACTTCATTTTTTAAGCATATGGATATATACTTTTCCAGAATCATTTATTAAAAGATTCTCATCTTTCCACTGAATGGTCTTGGGACCCTTGTCAAAAATCATTTGACCATCTATACAATGGTTACAAGCTATTGATTTTTATGTATTTATTTTATATTGGACTAGCTTATCAATTGATCCCATTAGTTTTAAGTTTTTAAATGAGTTATTAGGGAGATATATGTATTCAGTCATATCTTTAAAAATTATTGTATTTTTCCACAGTATGTTATAACTTACTTCATTTTATTGGTTTATTGTTTTAGTAAGAACTTATAAAACAGTGTTGAATAATATCATAATAATGAACATCTCTATCCTCTTGATTTTGATGGCAAAGGCTATATAATTTTATTGTTTAGTATAATGTTGCAGTTTGGTTTTGATGGTCTCTATCATATTTAGAATGCTTTTACAATTCCTATTTTAAGTAAGGTTTTTGAAGGAATGACTGCTGAGTTTTTCAAGTACTTTTTAAAATCCTAAATAAAATTATATTCTAATTCTACCTTGATTAGGTGATATAATGAACTTTGCTAATAAATACCTTTATGTTGAGATATACTATTTCTCATATTCCTGGAATGGTATATTAATTTTTTGTGTACCATTGAAGTATATTTAGAAAAAATCTTTAATCAGTAGCCATAAGTGGAATTAGTCTAGTGTTTTGTTCTGTTTTTATGCTGTACATTTATAGTGTTGTTATTAAAAATATGTTAAATTTGTAAATGAATTGGGGAAGATTTCTAACTTTGCCTGTGGTCTGGTATAATTTGAATAACTTAGGAATTATATTTCTTTGAAAGTTAGATAACACTTACTTGTAAAATAATTTAGTGTCTTTTGTATCATCTGTATCTTTTATTTTTTTTTTAAAGATTATTTATTTATTTATTTGACAGAGAGAGAGAGAGAGAGAGAGAAATCACAAGCAGGCATAGAGGTAGGCAGAGACAGGGGGCGAAACAGGCTCCCCACAGAGCAGAGAGCCCAATGAGGGGCTTGATCCCAGGACCCTGAGATCATGACCCCAGCCGAAGGCGGAGACTCAACCCACTGAGCCACCCAGATGCCCCATCTATATCTTCTAAGTAGTAGAATTTGAATCACCTTTCCAATGGTTTCTGGGTCAATAGTCTATTGAGTGTATATTCTTTTTCTTAGAAACAATTAACAAATCATAGTTTTCCTGTAAGTGATCAATTTCTTCTATTTTTAAAAATATATACATATAAAGTTATGTAAAATATTCTTTTTTATTTTGATATTGTCTATATCTACAGTACTATCCCCTTTATAATTTCCACTATAATTTTTTTCCTCTTTTAATTTTTCTCCTGGTTTTTCTGGGTTTTATATGCTTTCGCTGACATTTTAAAGTATAAGCTTTGGGTTTTTTTTTTTTTTTAACTCCTCTATTATTTTTTTAAATATGTTGGATAAATTCCAGCTTTTATTAATCATCAAATACTACTTTATTAATTTTGTTTATTTTCATAATTGCACCTTAAGTTGAAAGTTTAGTTCATTTATGTTCATTTCCTTCTGAGTAAAATTTTATCTGTAGTTTATAGGACTTAATATAAAGCAGTTTCTTTTCATTAATATTCTAATTATTGGGGACATATACATATAGTAAAACATATATATATATACATGTTCTGTAGAAATCATTAAGGATTTCTTTATCAAGAAGGACATGATCAATTTTACTAGTGCCCCAATTTGAAATGTATATGAATCACTGAGTGTGCTCCATAGGTTAAATTTCTGGATAACTTATCACTCAATCATCTCAGTCATCCTTTGCCAATTTCTTTAACAAACCCTTATTTGCCCCTTTGTGTTCCAGGCACTGTGATAGTTCCTAGGAGTTCTTTACTGTCAAGGACTCTTATAGTTGTGAAAGAAAGAAAACGTGAATGGGCTTAGACTAAAGCCTTTAGCATTAAAAACTTTCTGTGAGACAAAGTTGCAACTTTGTAACATAAGCCATGAAAACCAAGTCCTCCAACGATGATGAGATTTTCTACCTGTGTCCAACTCTTGATTCAACAGTTTGACATCACTCTTTGGGTCAGGGTTTATTTTTTTCCAGGTTTTTTTTTTTTTTTTTTCCTATGCTAGGAAACATGGCCATGACAGCTGTGTGCCACTTATGACATAACTCTATCATCAGAGAAATTGATAGAATGTTCCTCTTCTTTCAGGTTATAAAAAATAATAATAATTCAGTGAAATGCTCCAATTGGTCCGACTTGGGCTTATTTATCATGCCTTAGCTAATCAGCTCTACCTAAGGGGCAAAATCTGTTAAAGATTTTTAACAGACAATTTCCATTGAAATCACATGAGTGGCATGGAAGAAAATAGTCATTTCTATATGAGGGGCTTAATATTGCAAGACAAAGAAGGAAGATGTACAGGGAATATGGAATAATTAAATTCTACAAATACCAAAACTGTAGGCACTTTGAGGTCATCACCATAAAACAGAAAAACTAAATTATTTCTAGAGTTCTGTATAGTGTAAATGATAGCTATTTTGATCCTTACTGGCACCTTTTTTTTTTTAATATTTTAAAGATTTTAAAATTTATTTGACAGAGATCACAAGTAGGCAGAGAGGCAGGTGGGGGTGGGAAGCAGACTCCCTGCTGAGCAGAGAGCCTGATGCGGCGCTCTATCCCAGGACCCCGAGATCATGACCTGAGTTGAATGCAGAGGCTTAACCCGCTGAGCCACCCAGGTGCCTATATTTACTTATATATATATATATTTTTTAAATTTTTTAAATTTATTTTCAGCGTAACAGTATTCATTGTTTTTGCACCACACCTAGTGCTCCATGCAATGCGTGCCCTCTCCAATACCCACCACCTGGTTCCCCCAACCTCCCACCCCCTGCCCCTTCAAAACCCTCAGATTGTTTTTCAGAGTCCATAGTCTCTCATGGTTCACCTCCCCTTCCAATTTCCCTCAACTCCCTTCTCCTCTCCATCTCCCCTTGTCCTCCATGCTATTTGTTATGCTCCACAAATAAGTGAAACCATATGATAATTGACTCTCTCTGCTTGACTTATTTCACTCAGCATCATCTCTTCCAGTCCCGTCCATGTTGCTACAAAAGTTGGGTATTCATCCTTTCTGATGGAGGCATAATACTCCATAGTGTATATGGACCGCATCTTCCTTATCCATTCATCCGTTGAAGGGCATCTTGGTTCTTTCCACAGTTTGGCGACCGTGGCCATTGCTGCTATAAACATTGGGGTACAGATGGCCCTTCTTTTCACTACATCTGTATCTTTGGGGTAAATACCCAGTAGTGCAATTGCAGGGTCATAGGGAAGCTCTAGTTTTAATTTCTTGAGGAATCTCCACACTGCTTTCCAAAGTGGCTGCACCAACTTGCATTCCCACCAACAGTGTAAGAGGGTTCCCCTTTCTCCACATCCCCTCCAACACATGTTGTTTCCTGTCTTGCTAATTTTGGCCATTCTAACTGGTGTAAGGTGGTATCTCAATGTGGTTTTAATTTGAATGTCCCTGATGGCTAGTGATGATGAACATTTCTTCATGTGTCCTATAGCCATTTGTACGTCTTCATTGGAGAAGTGTCTGTTCATATCTTCTGCCCATTTGTTGATATGATTGTCTGTTTTGTGTGTGTTGAGTTTGAGGAGTTCTTTATAGATCCTGGATATCAATCAACCTTTTGTCTGTACTGTCATTTGCAAATATCTTCTCCCATTCCGTGGGTTGCCTCTTTGTTTTGTTGACTGTTTCCTTTGCTGTGCAGAAGCTTTTGATTTTGATGAAGTCCCAAAAGTTCATTTTCGCTTTTGTTTCCTTTGCCTTTGGAGACATATCTTGAAAGAAGTTGCTGTGGTTGATATCGAAGAGGTTACTGCCTATATTCTCCTCTAGGATTCTGATGGATTCCTGTCTCACGTTGAGGTCTTTTATCCATTTTGAGTTTATCTTTGTGTACAGTGTAAGAGAATGGTCGAGTTTCATTCTTCTACATATAGCTGTCCAGTTTTCCCAGCACCATTTATTGAAAAGACTGTCTTTTTTCCACTGTATATTTTTTCCTGTTTTGTCGAAGATTATTTGACCATAGAGTTGAGGGTCCATATCTGGGCTCTTTACTCTGTTCCACTGGTCTGTGTGTCTGTTTTTATGCCAGTACCATGCTGTCTTGGTGATCACAGCTTTGTAGTAAAGCTTGAAATCAGGTAACATGATGCCGCCAGTTTTATTTTTGTTTTTCAACATTTCCTTAGCGATTCGGGGTCTCTTCTGATTCCATACAAATTTTTGGATTATTTGCTCCAGCTCTTTGAAAAATACCGGTGGAATTTTGATCGGAATGGCATTAAAAGTATAGATTGCTCTAGGCAGTATAGACATTTTAACAATGTTTATTCTTCCGATCCAAGAGCATGGAATGGTCTTCCATCTTTTTGTGTCTTCTTCAATTTCTTTCATGAGTGTTCTGTAGTTCCTCGAGTACAGATCCTTTACCTTTTTGGTTAGGTTTATTCCCAGGTATCTTATGGTTCTTGGTGCTATAGTAAATGGCACTTTTTTGAGATGAGGTGGTAAGAGAAGTATCATCACCTCTTAATAGTGGGGAAACTGAGACACAGTGAAGCTAAATGATTGTTATAGAATAGGAGAAGGGACCATAATAGTTGAAGTTTCTTCCTTTTGCTTAATTCTGACATGGGTTCTATGATTAAGGATCTGTATCTCATCGAAGAGTCAATACTCTTAAAAATATTAGCTAACTTTTCCAGGAAAATCATGTTTTAAGAATTAGAGGCACAAATATACCAAAGTCTTCTGTTTATCGTCACTGGTTCCATGAAAGTGTGAACTCCATATAAATCCAGCATTTAAATCAAAGCACTAGAAATAAGCAACTTCTCTTCATCTGTATTTCTTTTTTGGAGAATATTCAGTACTTAGAAATCCCTTGATTGCTCTTATTTGAAGAGCAATAGGGAAGGTATTTCAAAGCTGTGGAATAAAAAGAGGGAAAGGAGGCAGATGAATGTGCTCTGAACCTCCCTTTTATTCTATGTCCCATGAGATGTCATCAGAAAGAACGAGTTTCTAAAAAAATGCTACAGAAAAGTCTGATGAGTAATTATAAAATGATCATTTTTATTTTTCTTTTCATTCATTTATATTTTGCCCAAGGACAAATGTATATATTGTCTTTGCCCAATGATATGTAAAATAGAATAATGACATTGCTATTCTTAAATATGTTGCTTTCCTTTTCTACTGTATATTCTTGTTGGTTAAATCTAAGATGTATTCATATATATATGTATGCATACATATATGTATATATATGTGTGTGTGTGTGTGTGTATATGTATATATATATATATATATATATATATATATATATATATGAATATTACTAAAAACAGTTTGCCATGTGATTTAGGACTAAGGGGTAACATAAACCAATTTGATGAAAGATGGGTGTGATTTTCTTCTCTGAGCTTGCCAAAAGGTCACCAAAGAAAAATTATTTAAACATTTTTGTGTTTGGCTTTCTTTTATAAATTGGAAGCTCTGTTTTCCACCTGGGAAATGTTGTGAACCCTCATTGATGAGTATTTATAAAATATTTCCACATTGAGATGAAATGACAAAAAGCTGAGAAGAATTAATGGACAGATACCTGAATGACAGTGTGAAGATATGAAAGTATAGGTGAACCAGGTTTTATTGATTAATTCAATAGCATTTATATCCTGAGCATTCAGTGTTGATAGAGAGATAAATTAAACAGCCCTGTCCTCCAGGAGCTCATGGTACAGAAGGGTTCTGGATTTTCATTTTGTTTGACAATAAAACTTAATATTTATTTCCTTAAACCTGAGGATTTTGCAATTTCCTAGGACTTATTTGTTTTGCTATATAAGAAACAAGCTTGGTTATGAAAGTTAAATTAAATTGGCTGTGAAATACTTTCTGAAATAAACCTTATATAGAGTCCACCCCTTCAGAATTTAGATTTTTAGGAGTATGGTGTAATTAATGAGAAGCAGCCTACTGTCTGACCTTGCTTTACACTCTTTGCAGAGAACAAGCTCATATTAACCCACTGCCATTTAAATAAAATGATCACCCCTAGACTGTCATTTCTATCATGAAGGCATTGAGTTTCCATCTTTTTTGTGGTTTCTTTTGTTTTGCTTTTCCTTGCTTTTTGGGGACATGTTAGGAAAACATTGTCCTTCTTCTCATCTTCATCACCATCTCTTCACTCAAATACACAGAAAAAGTAAACATATTAGGGATACAGCTTGGCATAAAGAAAGGAATGTAGATCGTTGAGTTATGTAAATCTCAATTAAATCCCTGAATCTACTAGATCTTAAACAAGTTATTTCACCCCAATCTACAGCTTCCCTCACCTTTAAAACTGGGAAAGTAACTGTTATGGGCTGAATTGTGTGTCTCCAAAATTTGTATGTTGAAGTTGTAACCCCTAGTATCTTAGAATGTCACGTAATTGGAGATAAGGTCTCTAAAAAGGTGGGGAGGGGGTTGCTAATCCAATATAGGTGGTGTCCTTTTAAGATGAAGAGATTAGTGGGGGGCCTGGGTGGCTCAGTCATTAAGTGTCTGCCTTTGGCTCAGGTCATATCCCAGGGTCCTGGGATCAAGCCCTGCATTGGGCTCTCTGCTCAGAGAGAGAGAGAGCTTCTTCCTCTCTCTCTCTGCTTCCTCCTCTCTCTCTCTGCCTGCCTCTCTATCTGTCAAATAAATAAATAAATAAAATCTTTGGAAAAAAAGAAGAAGAAATTAGAATATTGCGAGGAGGCCTTGCGATGACACAGGAAGAAAACAGCCCTTTTTGAAAGAATCAACCTTTCTGACACCTCAATATCAGAATTCTAGCCTCCAGACTCGTAGGGCGTAAATTTCTTTTGTTGAAGCCATACAGTTTGTGTTACTTTTTTATGGTAGCCCTAACAAACTGATACACCAAAAATATCTAAAGGGCAAAGGGATGGGAATTTGCAATATTGTATCATGGTGTATTATATAATAAATGATTCATACATATAGTTAGCAGAAATGTTAATGTTAGTATTAATATTAGTATTAGTATTGTTAAGCACAAAGACTTGTGAATAAATTAATTATCCCAAACAACAACAACAATAACAATGAGTTTATGAAAATTCTTTTTTAACCAAAGCGAATTTAAGTGTATCCCTGGAGGCTTTATTTTTAGATCACTTTGAATGTGGAAAATGTTTGTAATCTCTATCACTAATCAGTTTTTTCCTAGTGGAAGAGTCCTAGAATGTGATAAGTAAAAATAACTGTAAAAATATTTTTGATGTAATGTGTTTCTAAAAATGTCATTATCTCTGAGATTCAGAAAGTGTCATATGTTTGTTAGCAGTCCTGAATGTGCCTGGAAACTCTGTGTGATTTTATTTTACTCAGAATTTGGGGGGTACACGTGTGCTTAAGAAATCATAGCAGGGCGGTGTCTGGGTGGCTCAGTGGGTTAAGCCTCTGCCTTCGGCTCAGGTCATGATCTCAGGGTCCTGGGATCGAGCCCCGCATCAGGCTCTCTGCTCAGCAGGGAGCCGGCTTCTCCTCTGTCTCTGCCTGCCTCTCTGCCTACTTGTGATCTCTGTCGTCAAATAAATAAATAAAATCTTTAAAAAAAAAAGAAAGAAAGAAATCATAGCAGGAGGCCATCTCAATTGTTGGTACAGTTTTGGAAATAGCGTAATTATTTGGCTCCTCTTAAGATCCCCTGGAAAATTCATGATAATATTCCCATGAAAAGGTCAAACCAAGCATCTTTGCCAAAATAGGGCTTGTACATGTAATCATTGATGAAGCATGGTTCTTTTTTATAATACTTAGTACCAGAATTAAATAGTGGTGTACTTTCTTATTTCTAAAAAAGAAATAGGTTAATAGGTAGAATTTTATTGGTTTTATATTTTTCTCCTACCAGCTTCTATGGAGGCTTTGGCATTGGTGAATTATATATAATTCACCCTGTGCACAAGTTTGAATTTCAAGATTACCAAGCAGATTTTGTACCAAACTAAACCAGTATTGGTTCTGCTAGGAAGTCTTTGAGTTGCAATTTTTCTTTGAGAATACTCGAACATGCTCTGAAATGTTGCCTGTGTGTTTCCTGGCTTAATGCCCTTTGCTTTTAATCATTCTTCTTTCAAGAAAGAGGAAGAAAATTGTCCCAGATGGAGGGAACCCTCGCCTTGCCTGAGCAGTGTTTAAGAAATGGGGCTTGGCGCTCCCTGATTATTTATTTGACTCAGACAATGTTGTCAGTTTTTCAGTTAGCTGAGCAGTAAATATGATCATTTCTTTGCCAAAGATAAAGGATGTTCTTTAAAATAGATGAAATTTTTCTCCGAACATTCTGTCCCTTCAGTTTTGCTTTATTTAAGGCTTCTTTATCATCAGTTTTGGTGTTTATTTCAAAAAATTCAGAGTCGACAAAATAGATCATAATAAACCATCCATTCAATAAATGCATTGCAGGACTGTTTGTAAAATCTGTATCACTTACTTTGTACTCCCGAGAGGCTTCCTCTGTAGTGCAGAGGTTTTGTTCATAGTTTTTCTATCCACTATTCGCTTCCTCCTTCTTGTGGAGCTCTTGGTCCCCGGGGACCCTTTTGGGGATTCCTTTCGGGACGCCTCATGCTATGGGCTAGCTGGACAGCTGGATGAGGGCAAATGAGGGCAGACTCAAGGAAGGGGAGCTCTGCTTCTACTCTCAGCTTCACCCCTTAACACCAGGTCAAATCACTTAATCCCCTTAGTCTTTATTTTCTGTTTTGTTCAAATGAAAATGTTTGCCATTGACATTTCAGTGGGTATTGGAGAAAGTGGCAGCAAATGAGATACTCCCAAGAAAACAATCTGAAAACCATTCAGTGCTAAGAACGTAGAAGGTCCTGCTGTGATGATCACTCCCTGAACAGCCAGGGGTGTGTGTAAGGGGAACTATAGAGCGAACTGAGCAAAAGAAACAAAGAAACTATATATATATATATTTTTTTTTTTTTTTTTTTTTTTTTTTTCCCCCAGACCATCAGTGTTTTTGAGATCCTTGAGCTTTACATCTCCATTTGCTAGGAGAGTTGTGGGTCATTTCCGTCTTTCCATTTTGGTTGTGTTAGCTATCTGGCTAATTGATCTGAATAAAAGGTAGTTTTAAGTGAGGAGCAATAACTACCTCTACAGACGAGATATATTTTATGCCATTGATAGTCCATCTGTTTTCCAAAAGGATTTACCAATTCACAGTAAAGAACACAAACGTGGCTAAGGTTGATGAAAGAGTATTACAATAGAAATGAGGAACGAAGGGCCTGAGTAATAGAGGAAGGCAGGTATAGTACCTTGACGTCATGAGATTTTACACTGAGTTCTCAGGCAGTGTTCAAAGAGCACTGGAGAAGGGGGTCTGACTTCTTGTTTCTTACCCTGGTTTACCTATCAGATGGTTTGCACAGCAAGGATTATATTCATTTTATTACTTAATTTATTATTCTACATGCTATATTTGTCCCTGCGTAAATGATCTAGTTTGCTTTAAATTTAATTTTCTCAGGTTTCCCCTGGGAGATGCTCGCATTGTTCCATTTCAACACCAACCAAAAATAATTTCAGGGAAAGCTGATATGCTTTGGTTTCTTTTTTTTTAGACATAATTAAACAACCAACATTACATTTAGATGCATTTCTGGAGCCTTTTATCTATAATTATTTGATGAAGAAAATAATAAATTAATTCCAGGTAGTCTACTATGTTTTCTAACTAAACTTTCCTTATTTCTTACACACAGATATGCATATGTATATACATACACATATGTATGTATATATTATTTTTATAAGACTGATGCGCTACCTACTGTGCTAACAAGGCACCTAATTATTATTTTTATATCAAATATGAGTCCTAGACAAGTCTATGATTCTATTTCTATTGGTAATTGCCAAAAAGAAATAATATGCTACTTGGATATAAGAATAGAAAACAGTATCATAATGACAGGACCATGAGGTTAAGAAGTCAAAACAACAGAAGTAATAATTATCCAAATGGTCTAAATAAGGAAGTGTTAAGTTGCCAGCAATAATTATATTAAATTTTAGTAAAATAAGCGGTAATATATGCCACAGATTTAAGAGCTATTTCTTGGAGAAATGTATGACCTAGAAAAAATTTTATCTTTTATTCTCGTTGAGAAACCATCAATCATCTGTTTAACCAGCTTGTTGTAAAGCTACATAAAACTGTTTCCCAGGAGTCCTTAATGATCTCAGTGGAGCCTGTCCTATGCTCATCTTCCCCCCAATGAATCCCACACAAGAAAACACCCCAAAACATACATATTCCATACCCTCACATACCTGTCTCTGCCAAAATCACCATCAGCCCCATTACAGTAAACAGCTTGCCAATTATAAAAACCCATTTTTTGGTGCTTTTGAAACAAAAGAAGTTGCATATTAAATAACATGGTAGATTGGTTGACTGTTTGAAAACGGTGTGTATACATATCTTGGTTAAGGTGACAATGTGAAGAGGTCATTCCTGAAATACTCTGTGATTGGCATTCAGCAATCTCAGATGCTTGCAAACTTGCAAATCCTACAATGTTAAATTGTCAAAATGCCACCATAGCAGTTTTTCTTCAGTTGAATTGATCACTTTTTGCCAGCAAGGTTCTGATTATTAATAAATGGAGTATGATCTTTGCACCAGCCTACTTAGCACAGCAAGAAACCAATAGTCAGAGAAACTAGGCTCAGGGGAGAAAGCATGTGATGTGATATTGCATGGCTTGGAAATGAAAATCTTTAATGAATTAAGGAGGATTCTTACAGTTCTTAGGATGGTCCCCAAATATTGATTTGTAAGCCACATTTTAAAATAACAAAATTAACTTTTTAATTTGAAAATGTAAAGCAAAATAAGTCCATGTTCCCCCTAGGATTCTAGGCATTTTATATTAAAATTAGCAGAAAGTGCATATTTATCTTTAAAAACCATGCAAAATAGCAAAGCTAACTAAAGAAGGATAAAAAATAACAGGTTTTCAGGGTAGAGAGTTGTAAATATTAATTTTATATTTTATTGGCTTTAAAGCCAACATTGAACTATGGGAGCATTCAGGGTCTTTATTTACCCTTCCTAGGACATTTGATATAAAAAATACATATTTTAAGATTTATTGCCACATGGCCATATAAGCCATATGCTTAGGGCTTTGTACTTTTTTACCCTTTTCCATCTACAAAGTTAGAATGCTCTAACATAGTGGCATCCTAAATTCAGAACAAAAAAGCAATCAAAATAATTTTTAAGACTGATTTTTGATCTACCCTGAGGTTATCATAGTGAGGTTTTGTTCTTTGTTTATTTAAAATGTAAAGCCATGATGACCTCCTACCCACTAGATATAAGAAGTTGTGTATTTATCTTTTAAAACATTCTTCCTCTTTATATTCTTTATATCAAGAATTACTGAATAGTCAGTGGATAAAAAATATAAGCAGAGTAGAAGGTTTGTACATTTATTTGTATGGTTAGAAGGCCAGACTAGCTTTTGAAAATATGCCATGTTTGGAAGCTATGGCTTTGTTTTCATTCTATTTTGGTCTTATAGGAACATGGGAAAAGAATAAAGTATAGTCAACTTTGCATCACCACTGGTATAGTTTATGGTATAATTTTATTAAGCTATAATTGGCGTATGGTGAAGACAGGCTTTTGGAGGTAGGAGGGAAAGCAGGAGACTTGAAGAGGTGCCATTTATTTAAGGCAGAAGCTCGGGTCTCTGTTTCCAAACATTGTTAACAAACGAAATATCCCATAGAACTGTCATGAAGATCCAGCTAATGAATTTGGAAAGGTTTTTTAAATTGTAAAACACCAGGCATATGTGTTGCTGTTATCAACTTTGGACTTGTTCTTTTTGTAACAAAGTGATAAAATAATTTCCTGATAGAGTATGAATTTATCTCTGTACCAGAATCCACTACATATTTAGGATAAAATAGGGTAAGATTTTATAAATTGCCACAAAATGTCACAGGGTGATTTGCATTTTTGGTGATTCTATACATTGATCACTGAGTAACCTTCAGTTTTCCAAATAAAGAATGAAGAGGGTGGCGATGACATTTGTAATCATCTACAGGAAAGGGAATTATTTAAATTCCTCACAGATGGATAGACATCAAGGGTAAATCATGATGTCCATATTTCTAATTTTAAGAAGCATTGAGGGTATCTGTGGATGGTGAGGAGCAAATATGGTTTTACACATAGAATTAACCATAAACTTTCACACCACAATCCCAAATTCTCCAGATGACGGCAGAGGTCTTATTAGATGCTATCACCTCAGGATCCAGACATTCATAGAAGGAAGATAATGTTATGCTACACGTAATATACAAACTGGGCATATTGGAGGGACTGGAATAGTGACATTTGAAAAAAGGACAAATTAGATTCTTTATGCCACAGAGTACAATGTGGCTTAGTGCTTAAAATAAGGATGACCTATGACATATACTCCTAATTCTAGCCTCGTAGCAGTTGACTTTATTATTTCTAAACAAGTTGCATAACTCTTTTTTTTCTTCACACAACATAATTCAACCCAATATTCCCTGTAGACTAAATGTGAACCAGTGCTGGAGATTTTTAGGAAAGTTGAAGAAATCTGAATGCTTATCTAATGTTGCTTTAAAATAGTTTTAAGAATTGGACCATGTTCAGTGGGAACACACAAGAAGATCTGCTGTCAAATAGTCTTTGAACTTTGAGATGAGTAACGTATGGAAGTACTCACTATGGGGAACAGACAGATGGCCGTAGAAACTACAGTGATGTAGTCTGTTCCGGCTACCAAATCTGAATGCTTTCTTCCAAATTTTGATTTAAAAACTCGTTTTTAACAACAGACTTTTAAGATTTATGAGTTGCAAATATTTTCTTTATTTTTCTTCCTGTTTATTTTCTGAGTATTTTTAAATTAATATAATCTTACTAATCTCTGGCTTTGTAAATAATAAGAGTGAAAAGGCAGTAAATACTAAAAACATTGATAAACCCATTATTCCTAAGTGGCAATACCATTTTGTTCCAAATTCGTTCTTGTGAGTTTTTTTTTTTTTCTATGTCTTCTATATTTCCTTTTTGAAATTTAGTTTGGAGAAGAGAGGGAAGCTGTTATATTATACCAGATAAATACCATCACTAGGGAAATAAATTAATTTTTAAAATGCTTCTGGGGTTAATTTTTTTCACATTTTTTATAGCAGTGTAAGAGTGAAATAGGAAAATGCAGAACTTGATTTTCTCAGGCTCCAGCTTGCTTTTCTGTGGGGGTGGTAGCAGGTACCGGTGTGAAAAGGATGATGGCTTTGGACTTACACCTTACGTCCAGTCTTGCAAGGCATTCCCGGAACGGCTCCCAACAACACAGACCAGAATGTTCTGGGAGCTAAGAGGTTGGGGAACTAATTTTCTCTCTCATGCCTGTCCTAGCCAAGATGGAAAATTCATTCTGCTGCTGAGATCAGAAAAGTTGTTTGTCACAACATACCCACGTTTCCAGACACAGCATCTTACTTGTCCTCTGCCATTATACAGCGGGAAGTGAAGATGTTAGGGGTGTCTCTCGCTAACATCTGCTTTGTTATTAATTCATTTTGCCTGCGTCTTTAATTTAGGGTGACAGCCGCCATCCGAGACCTTGGATGCCATCCCTCTCAGTAACCAAATACCACCCGCGTGTGGGGGTCGTTTCCTCTCCGTAGCTGTCTGTGCAGAGTCTCCACAGTGTGACTGTAGCTGGGGACACACGGTACACGCCCTGATGGCTCCCTCTCTCCTTGCTTTCGCAGCTGGCGCTACGTACATCTTTGGGAAAAGCGGAGGCCTCATCCTCTACACCTGGCCGGCCAATGATCGGCCCAGCACGCGTTCGGACCGCCTGGCTGTGGGCTTCAGCACCACCGTGAAGGATGGCATCTTGGTGCGCATCGACAGTGCTCCGGGCCTCGGCGACTTCCTCCAGCTTCACATAGTGAGTACCAGGCCTTGGCCTGGATTTCTTTGTCTTTCTGCTGGTGTGAGTCGTTGAGCCAGATGAATGCAACGGAACGTTCTAGATGGACTCAGCAAAGGGGCACATGATTGTAAAAATTGCCTACATGTGTTGGAGCCGTAGCCCTGGGTTAGTCTCTATGTCAAGCCTCTTTTGTCCCTTTAAGAAGTGAACCTTGATGCCCGTGGGGTACTTTGGGAATAAACTATGAGAAACACTTTCAGTCCAGACTCCCTTCCCGGCTGTGTGGTTTGGCCTGTCGTGAAATGTTTAGCAGACTGCCTGGGTGTAAATGAGAGATTTACCCGGTACTTCTCCCGAACCTGGTGCAAGTAGTAAAGCCCAGTTGGGTTTTACTAGTTGACCGTCTATGCTGGGGGTCAGTGAAGTGTTTCTGTAAAGGGCCAGACGGCAAGTATTTTGGGCTTCACAAGTGATACAGTCTCTGTGAGAGCCCCTCAGCTCTGCTGTTATAATGTGAAAACAGCCACAGATAACATGCTTTTAAGAAACGTATGTGGCTCTATTCCAATAAAAATTTATTTTACAAAAACAGTCTGCAGGGGGGCCCGGGTGGCTCAGTTGGTTCAGCATCTGACTCTTGATTTTGGTTCAGGTCTTGATCTCAGGGTTGTGAGTTCAAGCCCTGCTTTGGGCTTTACACTGGGCATGGAACCTCCTTAAAAAAGAAAAAAAAAAAAAAAGGGCAGATTGAAGGCTCTACTTGGATGACCCCTGCTCTAGGCTACAGACTTCCTCGTAAGGGTGTAAAAACCATGATAAAAACCGAGGCCAGAGTGGGTGGGGCAAAAGGAGATAGCACAATCAGCCAGGATTGCTCTATTCATGTGTATTGTATATCCAACATTTTGCTTGTATATCTAAGCCCAACAGGACTGCAACCTCAGTCACTGCAGATTATTAAGAACACAGTGCAATTCCAAGAAATGAAAATGATTTGGAGGAAAAAATTACTTTGTTATGAGGATAGAAAATATTTTTATAGCAACAATTAACCCATTTTATCACCTGTGCGGTCTGCAGTTAGGAAAGTAGGCTAAGGAAGGATATGATTCTCATCCATAAGTACCCAAAGTGCAGCTACCAGGAGCAAAGAGAGGAATTGTTCTCATTAGTTAGCAATGACAAGGCCAGAAAGAATGGATTTAATTTGGAGCAATAAGAATTCAGTTTAAATAGCAGGGGGAAAAAGCAGTTGCGAGGAAAGATCAACTGGGGATTACCACCAACCTTCAAAAGGGAGGAGAAGGAACATTTTCCTGGGCATCTTTGGATCGGAGTCTTGCTAATGTGCCGGTCTACTGAGGAGGCAGAGAGTGGGATTTTATTGCTGGTCTCCGGGGCTGGCTGGAACCGCCAGCAGCCAGTTCAGCCTGCCAGCGCTGCCCATCTCCAGCACCTGCTCTTCCAATATGCCTTGGAAACAGGAGCAGCTAGAAGTGTAAGGCTTGAGCCGGAAGCCTGTCCGGACTGAGTGTGAGCCCGAACCAGGCAAGAGCGCAGGGAAGGGCTGGTTAGGAACAATCACCTTTAAGATGTGAAAGAGGGGTCTTGATGGAGTTGTGAACCTTTACGCTTTCTCAGATGCTTCAAGAACCATATGGTCCTATGAGCCTGAGCTTAAGCGTTTGAGAAAGTCATGCCAGGGAGCACAGAGAAAAGCAGCCATCATTTGTATGGTTTATCTTTATTTGGCCTCTAAAAACCACCATAATTTACAAAACTCAGTGAGATTTATGCTGCATATAACTTAATGACTATTTCATGGCAGCTATAACTAGGCTATTATTACCAGCTCACTTGCATTTTCATGGTGATTTGTCTTCTTTTTTTGTTCGGTGTGACTTACTAAGAAAAATATGATTTGGCACAGCCATGAGCATCTTCTCTGAATCAGATAATACGCTACTGGTTTATCCATTTCTCCCCATTCGTGTTTTAGAGCATCCTTACCTTGAAGAGAAATGTTTCTTATTTTCTGAAAGTGTACATAAAATGTTTTGTTTTTATAAAAGGGATATGAGGATCCTGGGAATTTCTAGGAGGAACTGTAGCATTCTGTTTTAATATTTTTAACAGCAAAAAAAGAATAAATTTTGCATCAAAATGTGTAGACCCACTTGGGTCCTGTGGACCTTTTCTAGTGATGCTATATCATTGCTTAACCGTTTTAGAAAACCCCAACAGATTGCTTTTAATCAATGGACGTCATCTGACCTCCTTAGAGAAAAGATAGACAGCTATGAGGTGGAGAAACCATATCCTTCTAGAATGGTCCAGACATGCTCATGGGTCTCTTGAATATGGGATCACTTCATTGATCTAATAATTAAAAACTGTTTTTTATTTCCTAGTGAATTTTCTCTGGTGTCTACCAGAGATAAAAACAAAAACAAAAAACAAACAAACAAACAAACAAACCAAAACCAAAACCAAAAAACCTATGTGACTGTATTCCAGTCTTAATTCATTTATAAAAGCAAGCTGTGGGCTATACCTTGGTGACCCCTGCCCTAGGCTGCAAACTTTTTCATAGAGACGTAAAGAACTCGTGATAAAACCTGAGGTCTGAGGCAGAGCAAAAAACAAACAAACAAACAAAACAAACAGCCCCCCCCACACAAAACAAAAACAAAACAAAACAAACAAAAAAAACAACACCAAAAAAAACCACACTCAGGAATAAAGGAATCCAGGTAGATCAAAAGACTTGATTCCAAAACCTTCTTCTTGTTTTGGACATTGACATAAGTGCACCAGGAACATGAAGCCATAAATACCGACTAAGATACTTCTGCGTGACTTAAAATCTACAAAGCATGGATTTGTTTAATGCATGTGGCTTGTTTCCTTGTGTTAAAGAACATTGCTCTAAAAGAAAATAATTTAAGGACCATTAAGGAAAGTGGAAAGGGTTGGGCAGGAGGCAAAAGGATCCATTCCTGTTTGCAGTTTACCTAGAAGAGAAACCCACCAGAGGAAAAGAAGAAGTGAAAGCAGACACAGAGAGGAGAGGGAGCCAGGGTAGATTCCAGGGTCAAGGGGAGGGAGGAGGCATTGGGCTTGGGGAAGAGGACCTATCCTGTTGGAGATGTGCTCCCAGCAAGGGGTCATACATGGGCAAGCGTCATTCTTCCAGTGGCTGTTGATTCTGGAAACAACTAGGAGTACTTTGATGCTCTTCTGGATGATTTTCAAGCTCATAAGTCACTCAAAAACAAGTATAAACTCAGTAATTAGCAAGTGGCTGGGCGGGGAGAGGGAGGAGGGTGCAGGTGCATGGTAAAGAAAGAGGGGGAGGGAGAGCGAGAGAGATTGAGAATGTGTATTTTATAAGCTGGTATTGAAGGCAAGTCCTAGGAATTCCTGAAAGTTTTTGAGCCGCAGTAACTCTGTCATTGGAACAAGTCCTTTTCACCACCCATTTAGTAGCCTGTTTGAGGAAAGAGAAAAATGTGTTTCCAAGAACACCAAGGAGTCTGACCCTGAGGTGAGCACCCTCTCTAGAACGGGCCTGCTTGCTGTGGAGTCCCCGGAGCAGGAATGGCAAAGAGGCTTTTTCTTGTTGGCCAGGTCTGAGGGCCTCTCACTTCGTCACTTCGAGCTTTACAGTGGGTAGAGAGACTTCTGAGAGCAGCAGGCAAAGGCAGTAGGCAGCAGTCCCGGCTTCCAGTGGGCGAGTCTGCCCCCTGCGCCGAAATGGGACTTTGTGGAAGGATGGATGCTGTATGGATGACCCTTGCTCTGGGCTACCTGAGATCCTATCCTTGAACTTTCCACCTTCTTTCCCTTTGTCATCCTGAGATGCCCACACATTAAAAACTCTTTAGGAAAATTAGCATCTTCTTAAACTCCTTCTCCACTGGCAGCCCTTGAATCATTTGCCAGTTGGTTCAAAGTTGTTAGTCTTGGTATGATCCTTCTCACACCAGGCCAAGGTCAGCTGATTGAACAGAATTTGAGTTTTTCATGGAGGGTTGGGGAGAAAGAAGCATGATAGATTGGGGGGCATATGACATTTGGGTAGAGAGCAGGAGGAAGCTTGAGCAGAATGAAGGCATTGGTGCCTCTGGGTGAAGAACTGGTGTAAAGAAAGGGGCACCAAGATGGGGTGGGGGTATGTGCTGTAGGTAAAGGATTTTTTTCCCATTTCAGTTTGCTCAGACTATCTGTTGTTTTGGCCAAAGGACCAGAGACTCTTCTCTCTCTCTCTCTCTCTCTTTCTTTCTTTGATTCTTTCTTTCTTTCTCCCTTTTTTTCTCTCTC